>NC_081785.1:7520997-7768497 GCF_963082965.1 Carassius carassius
AGTGAGACACTTACATTATACACAAGTTTTAATAACCTCACATAAAAGGTGTTAAAGTGTGTTCATGATTTTACAGACATTTTAGGGTTTTAGCCATTATGCTGTTCTTTATATCTTGTGGGTTTACTTTGGAAACCATGATAATTTTAAAATGTACAGACTGATATTTTCTTTTTCTTTCTTTTTTTTAACTAGAAAAAAACAAAAACATCCACATTATGCCACAAGTGCTGTCAAATCATCGTAACCCCTTAGCATTCCTTTAAAATTTGCCTAAAAGACATAAATTGCACACACTGACAAAGGAAAAACAAAGCATTCTGTCTGCATTTTTTTTTTCTATAAATAGATGCCTGCACATGACTTTAGCTGGAAAACAATGGGATCACAACATGAAGCCTTGTTGGTGGTCTGATAAAGACACTGATTGTACTTGCTGTGTTGATTGCATCATTCAATCACAAGAATTTCAGCTTTCCAAAGATATATAACATCTTTAGCTTATTTCCCCCCCCCAGCTTGTGGTGAAGAGAGTAGCTTTCTGATACGGGTGCATGGACACTGGCAATAATAATGGAATTGCTGTATGAATTGACTCTAATGAAGCGTGCAGTCAGATGGTTCTCTCCAATATTTATTTATGATAATAAATTGGTGCTGCTCTGAACCCAGTGACTGATCTCATAAAGCAGCCCGGTGCTCCTGGCCTTTCCCCTGGGTCTCTGCGGTAGGACAGCAATAGGTAAAGAATGATGGTTTATTCTCTAGCTCATTTAGAGTTGACCACACAGCCGGAGGGCCCAGATGTACCGAATTAATGGCTAATTACTGTATCTCACACACACTGCCTTATGGGAGTGAAAGGTCATGCTGAGGAGCTCCGGGTGTGAGTTTATTGTGTTATTTATGCATGTAAATTATTAGCCACAAAATTGCACTACTCAGATTCTGTGAAGCCAAACTAAAGATGCAATTCATCAAAAAAAGAACCTAGTTCTATCCATATATAATGTAATTGTAGACCCTATTAGAAAGAAAGAAAGAAAGAAAGAAAGAAAGAAAGAAAGAAAGAAAGAAAGAAAGAAAGAAAAATTAAAACTTGAAAACTTTTTTTGATATTTGATTATCCATGAATATCGGGCGGAAAAAGAGTTTCAAGACACTTGCTTGATATTACTTTGTAGGCAACACTGTAGGATGAGCTTCATTTTGTTAACATTAGTAATTGCATGGCTCTCTGGAATGCTTGAATCTGATTGGACAATTGCCAAGGGTCTGATATTGCCAAATATTTATTGTTGTCTATGGCGAAGCTATAACTGAAACCAATGCTACGTTCACATCTGTCATATCACACCAGGGACTCGTATCATGAAGGAACAATGAACAACACTTTTGGCATTTCAAATTATTTAAATTTACATTTAATCCTGCCTTAATCCTTTTTAACACTGTAATGCTGCTTTGATACAATCTGTATTGTACAAAGTGCTGTGAAATAAAGGTGACTTCACTTTAATGTATTAATAACATGAATTAATTATGAACATGTATTTATGAATTAATATGTATCCTTTATTTGATAAATGTTATGGATTTTTACAATAATTTTTAATAAATATTATGGTTTATTGTTAGTTCATAATAATTAATACATTAACTTATGCTATATATCTATTTTTTTTTAACAAAGGAAAAGATGTTTGAAAACATAAGTGATCAATCACACGCATCGCCCTTTGACCACTGAGCCAATCATTTTGTGAGTTATGGGTACTAGTAAATCATACATTTCATAAATCTTATAAGCACTCGAGCCATGATATATAAAGGCAGAACTGCATGTATAGCATCATATGTTCGTGTAGAATGGTTCGGATATGGAAAACGGACCAGATCAGGTGAAGAATTATCGTAAAACTGGTCAGTGGTGGTATTAACTCTGGAGGCTTTCTTTCATTGCCATGCTATGTCTCATTGACACCTGCTCAGAGCTCTGTGCAGATCTCATTTCAAAGCCATAATAAAGCTGCTATCTTCACTTGCTGCTGGGGAGTGTACTGGGTGTGCGGCTAAGACAGGGAAACAAAAAGTTACAAATTCTGCCTAACTGTGTTATGTTAATTTGAGCAAAATGTCAAAATATTTGTAGGGCACATGTAGGTATCAAAAGGACATATTTAAAAGTTATTTTAGTTCTGATTATTAAAATCGTAATAGCGTTTAACAATTAACTTGCATAATGTTATAGCATACAGGCACATATAGCATATTGGGTATTTCCCAACAATCATAGAGTGTTCCCTTAACATTAGTGCATGGTTTTCTTTTCTTTCTTTTTTCTTTTCTTTTTGTGTGTGTTTTGAACAAGTTCCTATTGTTCAAAGAACAATATTTTTAGTTGTTTAACTGTAAATTAACAATGAAACCAGCTCTTTAAAAAACTCAAGCTGGGTTTAGTTATTCTCCCTTCAATTTAAATGTGTAAAACATAGAGCAGAGCCCTAAAGTCAGTCGATTAAAGTGAAACTGTAACATGTTGACTTAAGTGTATTAATAAAGATCTTCTTTATAACTAAAATTATTGCAGTTCACAAGCAAATGCCAGACATGTAGCCTCTGTATATCCTCTATCTTGAATGCAATTCTTATGCATTTGTTTAATAACAGCATTAAATACTGTGTAGATATTCTATGGTGAAGATACTTTTCTCATTGAAGCAGATCTACTGCAGTGTGAGAAAATGGTTAGGACATTTTATGTCTCTGTACAGGAGGACAGTAAAGGAAATCAGCTCTGATGCTGAATTTTCTAATATAATTCCAGTCCTGCAACCAAGGTTTGTTTTCAGCTGTTTGGCAGGAAGTGTTTGCTTTCAGTCCTCGTGAACTGAGCTGTTAAGTAAAGATGTGAGATGCTGGATCAAAGAGGTCTCAAATTAATAGTGGTGATGAGAACAGACGCCACCTTGTGGTGCTCGCTTTCCTTACTCCTCTTTAAACAGACACACAGTGTCCTTCCATTGCTTACTTCATTTCTTACTTTGAAAAAATGAGGAAAGAAAAAAGGGGTACTTGACATTGAGATCCACTTACTAAATCGTCATGAGCTTAAATCCTAGTAATAAATAGAAACTAAATAAATCATAAAACATTTTAGTTTTACTAAGCGATAAAAAAGGAAGGCGATATTGTTCAGAATATAAATTACATATTGTACAGTTTGTCTTTTGAAATACAGTGTGTTTGAGAGCCAGATCTAAATACAAAGGAAATTATCAGTTTAAAATGATCATTTATGGCATGTATCAGACTCTGGAACACTGTTTTTGCAGTACGCTGTGCTATTGTTTCTCCTTTCAGAGTCTCCGAATCCAACACCCCCATTAGGGGTGTAAATCGGTAGGATGCTAAAGTCCCCCTTAAGCAGCTGTTCATTGTTCAAAGAAACTATTTGAAAACTAGTTTCAGTCATTTCCAGAATAGAGTTATCCTTTTTGGTTCCTGCTTCACAATAGTCATCTTTTCTTCTGCCCCGACTGTATTTCCATTTTGATGAATCTGACCTTCCCTTCTTGTGCATGTGCCAGCAGAATATGCTCAACAGGACCACCAGGACCACAAGCACTGCCCCGCCAATCAGGCCAGCCAGTAGGAAAGGCGAGCTGGGGTCCTGCTGGGTCGCTTGCTCTGGGCCAGTGTCATTATCGCCGGAGTGGAAGGAAGCAGACTTTGTCGTCACCTCTGAGCAAATTGTATCGTCTCCTGGGTGGTAATTATTGAACGCATCCAGCGGATCCACACAAATATGATAAGTGGACTTAGGCTCCAGGTTTGTCAGTATGATTCCCTCACGTTCACCCTGCACAAGCGACTCCTGCATGGGACGGGTTATCAAACTGTGACCCTGTTTGACCCAGGTTACCTTATACGCTGTAACAGTAAACGTCGATACCCAGCTTACCTGAATGCACGAACCATTTAGCACCACAAAGGAAACTCGCAGTGATTCCTGCATCGGGCCGACAGGGTCATTTGTCCCCTGCTCCCCTTCTTTGCTTGCAGTCGGTGGTGGAAGAGTGAGACGTGGAGGGTTAGGTGTAGGCTGGGAGTGTGCGGGTGTGAAAACCGTTTGAGTGGCTGACTCAGCAGTGGAGGAAGAGAGCAGTGTGGGCTGTGGGACTGTGGCTGTGCCGTTAGGACACTGGAGGAGCTCCAGGGTTAGCTCTCTGATTACCATGCCACGTACCCTCTCTGGTTTCTGGCACATGAAGCCACGGACATTGAGGGTAGCTGGCAGGGACTTTAACCACAGTATGACCCATTTAATGCTGCAGTCACAGAGCCAAAGGTTGTTTCGAACAGTGAGCTGTCTCAGACCGTAGAGGCCGTCAAAGACCCCCTGTGTGAGAGACTGCAGCTGGTTGTTTGAAATATCCAGTCTCTCCAAGCGATGGAGGCCGCGAAAGGCTGTCAAAGGAATCTCATTCATCTGATTATCCTGCAAGTTGAGCTTGGCTAGAAACTCAGCTGGCAAATTAGGAGGAGGAACCGTTAGGGAGTTACGTGCCAACGACAATGTTTTGAGATTTACAAGAGTCTGGAGAGCCCCGGGGGCGATGCCCTCATCCATGAGCAAGTTCCCATCTAGGAGGAGGAGTTCGAGGCCCGTCACATTCTCGAATGCATCCTCGGCTATAAGTGCAATGCGGTTCTCGTCCAGCCGCAGCTCTCTCAGCTCCTCGGGGAGCCCGATGGGGATGCTGCTCAGGTGGTTCTTGGTAAGGAATAGGGTCTTGAGACTGATGGCCTCCCTGAAAGCCCCCTCCTCAACACCTACAGTGGAGATGGAGTTGTCATCCAGATAGAGCTCCTCCAGGCGTAGCAACTGCGCGAGGGCGGCCCGAGACACCATCTGAATGTTATTCTCCTGCAGGTGGAGCACCCGCACATTTTTGGGAAGATTGACAGGGAATTCATCAAGCTGGTTGCCATAGAGATACACCGTCTCCACAGAGGCAACGTTGTGCATTTCTAAAGGAAATCCAGCACTGTTGATTTGATTGTTGTGGAGGTAGAGGGTCTTATAACCCTCTCCCAGCCCCAGAGGCACTGACGTTAGACTCCTCTCATTACAGTAAACAAAGGTCCTGTCACAGCGGCACTCCTCTGGACAGGTTGTGGCCCAGGAGAAATGCATGTGAAGACCCAGAAGTATCGGTATCCATGGACTGATCAAAGTAGGCAGGTCTTTATTCCACATTCGGATCTGTACCTCCATTTTGTAAAAAAATTTGAGTACAACAGCAGTGCATGTAATTAAAAAAAATAAAAATAAAATAAAATCCACCACACTGGAGTTCTTAGCGGATCCGGAAGTTCGCCCCGGTGGAGAGTATGTGATGTTGAAGTTGCTGGGTAATCCTACTGTAATTGCCTGTCCTAAGCTCCCCAACACAAGAGCAACAGTCTCATTAACTTGTGCGACTCCCTTTCATCCCTCCGTCCATGCTTGGGCTGGAAATGATAGCAGAGCTCATCACATTGTCAGTCTGAGTTTAGGGAGGGAAGATTTCAAAGTGTGAGGGCCTGAGCAGGAAATATGGAGGACTCATCGAAGACGACCCCCTCTCTCGTCACAGCTGGACGATTCTCATAAGGCACGACTTTCCTCACAAGTAGCATTTTGAGCCACTTACCTATTTTAACAGAAAATAAAAATAGAATAGATGTTATTTCAATTTCAAAACTCGTAGTATCTGGATCTGGATGTTTATATATATATATATATATATATATATATATATATATATATATATATATATATATATATATATATATGCTTTTACCATACCAAACTCCTTTGTGGTAAAATTATTGTAACAGATGCAAGTGGATTATTGCACTATAATGAAAGACATTGTTTAAATCTTTGTTGTCTAATAAAGAGTTATTCTACTAGAACTATTCTGCTTCTAAGTATCTAATATAGTGCATTATCTTCAGCCAGGGCTGTTTACAGTTGCCAAGTAACATGGCAACTTACTGCATTAATAATAATATTGAATGTGTAAACATGGCTCATTCATAATTTAGATTTGATTGGTCTGTTTTCATAAAATGGATTTTAATTAATTTTACAGAAAGAATTAAGAAAAGAGAAAGAAAGAAAGAAAGAAAGAAAGAAAGAAAGAAAGAAAGAAAGAAAGAAAGAAAGAAAGAAAGAAAGAAAGCAGTAAAGCAGGACACTGCTCCACACTTGCTCTCCGTGAGAAGAAAGTGGTGACTGGTGAAATCAGCATCTCTGTGCTCTCAGACTTGTAAAGGGCACTGAGGTGTTTAATCTGTCAAATGCCATGACGATGGGCAGGTCTGTTCTCCAATGTTCTGGCACAGAGTTCTCCTCTCAGTAATAATGATTCTGAACCTAGGAACAGTGAGAGCTGCTCTATTAAATCAGTGTGGAGTGCCTGAGTTTGAATGGGAAAGAAACACAGACCTGTGCATGATACATAACATATGATAGTCAACAAGACACTGACATATCTTAATCCTCTCATGAGATGCATCTGCCATTTTAGCAGCTGTCTCCTTCATCACAGATTTTAACCATGCAGATCAATTAAGGGTTGGGTCATTGGACATTTTACATGGTAGAGAATAAAGGTTACAAGTTATGTAATCATGTCAGATTACAAGATCTAATGAATGTCAGCCTGATGGCCTGAATATTGCATGTGCAGATTTCACAAATGCATTTTGTTGTAGCCATTTTGAATATCATTATTGCATCTTAATATTTCAGTCTTCATCAAGGCCTCAAATGGCCTCACCTATGATCACCATTTTGTACTATTGTTCTTTATTGCTTTTGCACTATATTGTTTAGTGTATATTGTATTATTTACACTGTCACATGCACATTGCATAGCTGTACCCACTGTACAATTTCCACTGGTCTTGCTGTATGGATATAAAAATTATATTTTATTCTGTTCTATTCTATTCTTAAAGTGTGCATTCCCTTGTAAGAAAATAGTGCTTTCAAAGATCTTGAATGATTTTTTTTTTCTTTCTCATTGTATATTTGGATTGAACAAACCAAGGTCCAGTATAGTAGGGAAGGCCGTTTGTTCACTCCAGCCTTTACTTATTGGTTGGCTACATGGATACAGGAGTTTATCTGCCATTATACAACGGTGTTCAGGTTTTATTCATTGAATTTCTCTTAGAAAACGGATCAAGTGAAGATAGCATACAGCTGATTTGATGATTGAGCTGATGGTTATGCACACATGGAAAATCAAGTGCTTGTCATCTCACTGCTATAAACACACTTCTGAAATATTCTGTTTTACCCCTTTCTTTTCCTATTTGTGAGAGAATTTAAGTTTAACCACTCTATAAAACTAAAACTTTAAAACCTTTTTTATACTACATTAAAAACCTGCACACTGGTTAAACGTAAGGTACCCTATATGTTAACAATTATGTTAGATTTAAGAGAAAATATCATTTTACTGTTAAAAATGTTTTGTTTTGTCTTTGCAATTGAAAAGAATGACTGTGTACTCTGGTATAGGTTACACTGAGGCTGAGCACAATCTATGCATGTTTATTAGACAGTTTCTATTGAGGCCAATTTTGATTAACTTAACTTTTCCACCTTTTTATTGTTGTGCTCAGTGCATTATATGATACTCAGTAGATTTTGGTAGTCAGTGTAAACTTATATATTAGCATTAAAAGAGTAAAGTACATAAATTACAATCAATACAGTCAAAAACCGTAAAATATAAGGTACAAAATTCCATCCCGTAATACCTAAAATAGTCAGTGAATTTATGGCGACCAAAATTTATTTTGTGTATTTGTGTATGTTATTGTTGTTTTTAACATATAAGAACATTGCTAAATGTATTTTAGGAAGGTCAGATAACGGCTGTTATACCAGAAGTTTCTCCCAAGAGCGCAATTAATTGAATTTGTAAATTAATTTGGAATCACAAACAGTTCCGAGTAGGCTATCTTTACTGTCTAGGTTTTTTTTTTTTTTCATTCCTCACCTTTTCTGAAGAGGTTTCGACCCATCTAGGCAGCATTTTAAAGTCGTTTAGTATCTTCTCTGGTGCGAGTTCTCAGAATAAATATCCCCCAGAAAAACTACAATATAATTCCAGACCGCAAACTGAGTCAGCCCGACGACCCTTTAGTCCGGATGGTTTAAAAAGCGTCATTTTGTCGAACGGTTGACCGTTGGGAAGATTTGAAGTGTCTGCGCAACATGATGCGCCCGAGAGCCGCTGCTTCAATCCCGCTGATGCGCTCCCGAGTTCCGCGCTTCCTTCACCAATTGCCCAGAGCGCGTTGGACTCCCCACTCTCTTTCACTCTCCCCCTCTCTCACATACATTTACATACTCCTCTCACGGTCTCGCAACCAAAGATGTTACACTTCTTTTTGATTGTGGTCCAATTCCTCTACCATAATTGGTTTCATCTGATTGTTTATTCCAAATGCACTGAGCTCCGTATCCTTTTGGAAGCTGTGGGAGGAATTGCAGTAATGAATTCGTTTGGTAGCTCTCTCTCTCTCTCTCTCTCTCTTTCTCTCTCTCTCTCTCTCTCTCTCACACACTCACTCACTCACACTGTTCTTTTATTTTATGTTGTGCTTTAGATGCATTTAGTGTTTGCTTTGTGTAGCAATAATTAATTTTATTTTAATTATTCCAATTCGCACACATTCCAATTCACACAAAAGAATTAGCAGAAAATGAGTCTGCACTGAGCTCATCAAATTTTGTTGTGAAAGAAACATAATGGATATAACCTTGGTTTGTGTTTTCTTATAGTTGTAAAATCATCATAGAAAGCTAAACTGCCCATTATATAAACACTGGGAGACCACAGACGGCTCACTGTTATTCACTGTATTGCATTAAAGGAAAGTCAGATAAAAAAATATTTTCATGAATTAATTATGAAATATTAGCATTATGCCATAACCACAGGAATGGAAACGTTTATGACATTGCCATGTGGACTTTCTAGACCGTCTTATTCTAGTATTTAATGCTGAGTAGATACTCTCTTACTCTATTCCACTTACAGTATATGCTATTCCAGACTGGCTTTTAGTCTGTGCATGTCCAGTAATACAGCTGTTAATCTTATATGGATTATTTCGTTAAAATCTGGTAATCTGTTGGTTACAAACTCAGTTAATAGCCTTTTGTGTAATAAATGGGGAAATCATGCTATTTTATAGTGAGGTTGAAGTGAGAAGTGTTATCAAGTTCTCTTCAAGTGCATAAGAGTTGGAAAAAGCAAAGGCCACAAGCTGAGATGAAACACTCATATAATAAGGGTTCATGTTTCATCGCCTATCATGATTTATTCAAATGGTGCAATAAGATGAAAAAAAAATGAAAATCTAAAGATATTTTACACAAAAGTTCATTTGTTTCTGACTAAAATCTGTTTGCAAAGACAAGTTTGTTCGAATGGGTCATAGAAGGCGAGAGTGATCACGATCTAGTGAGCGATGAAAGATCAGCTCACTAGATCAACTCATTTCCTCCTGTGGCTCAAACCACCTCTTTCCTCAGAGAAAAAGTGAAAGGATACACACACCCCTTTAATGAACCATCAAACCAATGCTGATTTGTTCTACAGGACACGGCACTCAGAAATGAATCTGCTCTCTTGAATCTTAAGATCAGTCCTTTAATTGTTTGATGCTTTCTGCCTGACATGAAACATTAGTCAAATTCAGTGCTAGGATTATTGGGTTACTGCTATTTAGCTACAGTTACGTTCACCCAATCAATGAAGGATATGAGAAAACCTATAAATGACAGGAGGATAGCATAATTGATAGCTTATAGATAAGAATCGCAACAGTCTAGTTACAGCCAGCGTGATCAATTTCTTATCAATTTAAATTCATTAGTCACAGATGAGAACGGAGACTATGGGACTTCAAACCAATCATGGTAATCATAGACAGCAACCTTTTGGACACAAATTAGATATCAAAGAATGTACAACAACCCTCACACTCCACATTATTTGTATTATGTTGCTTTATTATCTTCCACCTTTCTTTTCTATTTGAAGTTGTGTTTGGTTTCTTAGTTCTGATCTGACCAAAAGCTGTTGATTTTTCTGACAGGAGCTCAGTCTACAGAATGCTAAATTTAAATTATTTTTTAAAGCAGGCTGTTGGACATTATAATTAAATTATGTGTCATGATATGCCTTCACAAATGAATGTATTATGAATTTGCTATTTGCTTGGCAATGCCAGTGTGGATAGTGCTTTATGTGGATTATGCCGATGAAAGCTTGAAACAGACGTCTAACCCACTGGAGAGAGGAAGACAAACAAATAAATAAGTATAAAAATAACATATTCACTATTTTGCAGATTTCTGGCACTGGTGTTTCACTAACCCTCCTACAGACAGGTAACATTGGCTATAAGCTGCAGGCTAGTGCTTACATGGGAAGAATATGCTAACTTTATTTGACCTAACTTTTGGTAAGAACATAGAGGACTCTATAATTGGATAGCAAGTTAGAAATGAATAGTTTTTGAGAGCAAATTATAAAATGTTGTGGTTTTAAAGCTAAGGTAAGGGAGTATTTGAAGTAATAAATTTCACTGGCTGTGGTAGCTGCAGTGCAGTTAGCCGTTGGAGGTCAATGACAGACTGCTAGTCAAACACAAAGCTTCTTTCTTTTTTTATGTGTCTGTCTGTTAAGAAACAAAAAGAACACCCAGAACATTAAGTTACTCGAGTTAGCTAGAAAAACAAACATGTTTGTCAAAGCAGGGGAGCTGGGGAGCTGGGGAGCTGGGGAGCTCAGAAGCGGTGTGGCCAAATGCGCGTTCAATCACCGGCCGACTTATTTAATCAGCACTTCTCCCAGCTTGAAGCAAATTAGCAGGACAACAGAAAAAGCAAACTCTGTGGTGTGTTATAGCAGATACAGTAGCTATCCCTCTTTATGCAGCTGTGGCTTAATTAGCTCTGAATGGCAAACAGATAGTGCTAGTCAAAGGAAGACTTGTCATAGGCAGTAGTGGGAGGTCAGGGGCCACACTGCTTTTGCTTATTTCCTCAGTTTAGCCTCAGTAACCTCTTTGCTCACTTCTAAAATATATACAGTAGGTTCGGGTCCAAATGGAGCGAGACCAGTGATAATGAGCGACACTGTGCCACACACCAGTCTCGAGTCCCACAGAAGAGCTCCAGAAGAATAAAAGGAGGAGTGATGACAGTAAAGGACAAGAGAGGACCAGGCCTGTACTACTTAGCTTGTCGTTTTATTATTTTTTATGTGGCAGCCGTCTGTGAGGGGCTTCCGCTTTTGTTTTGTGTTTGTTGATTTCATATGATTACATTTCTGTTAAATGTTTGCCAGTTCCTGTCCCAACTCTTCACAACTAGAGAAATTATTATACTGTATATACAGTAGCATGTTTATTTTTTTTCTTGATATACAAAAATGATTTAAATACATCTATGATGAACATGTTTTACTTTTTGTGCTGTAGTTATCATTAAAAGGATAAAACGAAGACATTTTATGTGACAATGAAAACAATAAAACAGAAAGAACATATTTAGTCTATTTGGACTAAGGGCAGTTTTTAATTTTAATTTTAATTTTATGATTTATATATATATCAAGTCAATATATTAACTAGTTACATTTGGTTTCACCTAGAAAATATACTTAAATAAATAGTTCAAAATAGAAAAATATTTCTATTAATTAATTCCTTCATTAATCATAAAGTTTATTTGACCTTGTGGAAAATTGTCAAATATTTAAATCTTCTGTTTTATATAGTTTTTTTTATTAATTTAACATTACTGTTATTACTGTAATAAATTATTACAAATATGAATAGTTACACAAATATTATTACAATTTAACATTTTGTACAATGTATGTATATATAGTATAACCTAATTTTATATATATAATGTAGCATCTTTACATAAGAATATCAGAAAGCAAATAGCTTATTACAGGAGCAAGGACAGCGACCAGGCTCACTGACGCCTAGCTTGTGAAAGTGAGAGTTGAGATGTGCGACTCACAGTCCGAGTCGACCATTTGTCATGCTGAAGACTGGCATTATCATTGAGTTCATTCTGGAGGGCTGACCCAGATGGCCAGTGCCAATACTTGCTACACTCAAGTGAATCTGAGACATCCCTGGTTCAGAAGAGGGCTCAAGCTGGTGATGGAAGGGGGGTCACGCGCTCTCCATCTCATCCGAGTCATGCCTGGGAGCCTGGCTGTTCTCATCCGACATTACCACACAGACAGGAAGAGACTATTAATGACTACATATGCCATTGTGAAACCAAGGCCACCTTGCAAATATTTTAACACACTCTCTGTTCACTTACTCCCCCAATGGGGATACCATTGAAAAAGACCTAATGAGTGTCCTTGAGGTATTTAATTATTTTTAAAGGGACTGTATGATTAGACTTTTTTTTTTTTTTAGGTCCAGTTGTGAAATACCCTAATATTTACCACCCCCATAATTGGGATCATCTGTCATCATTATCCGTACTTAGCTCTGATGAGTCATTGTGCAATGAGAGGGGTAGTTTCACTTAATAATAAGTGTCAAAGAGCCACCCAAACCTGTTAGATTTTGTGTAACTTTTTTCATTATTCCATATGGCATCAATGAGGCAGAAAATACCTCTCATTCTGCAGGTCCATTTGCCAAATTCAGTCCTCAGGATTCTTTGTTCCCCCTTCCACGCTGCTGCAGCCATTGAGAAAAAGGAAATCAGTTCCACCTCTGTCAGACAACCACTCTGCCAAATGTAGCTTAGCCTCAAAATCCACAGCGGTGGTGGTAGAAACTTGCTATTTTCTTTGCCAGATGTGAATCTTTTCAATCGGCCCATTGCTCTTCTTCGCACACCTCTGGCTGCCAGAGTAACTAGGCCAATGAATGATGCTAATGTAAGCTATATTAATGAGGGGGAATGGTTTCTGCTCTAATTATTTACCATTGGGTCAAGCCAGAGGAGATAATTCTTTCTCAGATGGCATGAGGCCGAATACCAGCGTCTGCCACCCCGGCTATGATTAATTGAAACATACCCGTGCAAATGAATCACATATGGTCAATATCTTCCCAAGCAAGTTCAACATTGGACAAATAACCTGGATGCTTGTTATTAGCATCTTAATTTATGGCCTTTTGCAGTTTTCCACAAGGTTTGGAGTTGTTAAAGTGAAATTTAATGTGTTGTATTATTCATGTCTTCTCAGGACTTAGTCTCATCCGAGTTCATCACATGACACATTAGATTAATTGCTGTGATCTGAACAATCAAAAGCTGCAGCACCCGTCCTGTTGTGGAGATATATCAACATTAAGGAACAGAGAGAGGTGACCATTATTTATCCTGACTGTTAAACACTACTGAAACTCCCATAGCCATGCTGAAGTGTTGGAGGAAGGCTGGTGTTCTCATAAATGTGTGAAGCATTAGCTTTGGGCCTTGGGCCATCACGGGTACTCAGAGGTTTGATTGGAGATTTCGACCCCTTTGGATTGTTTAAACACTGATGTGATTTGTCTCCCTCGTTACATTTACTGTATTCTAATGTTGCTTCATTTATAGTAACCACCTGCCTTGCCATCATTTGGGAGCCTGTAACAAGGAACTGAATCTACACACATGAATTGAAAGTCATAAAATATAGGAGTCCTATTTTTTTAATGGGTATAATTGCCTTTTGGTGAATTACTGTAATTCACTCAGTCGAATCACTCAGTGTGTTTAATAAATGCAAGACAACCAAATTACACTTATGTAACTACTTTTTCACCTCAGTGGATAGAAAATAATAAAATCCATAAAAGAGAATCTTAAATCATCTTAATTGGGTTCAGAAATGTTCAAAGAGAGAATTCAAAGACAAAACAGTGGTTTCAAGGGACAGTTAACTCTTTGATTACCTACCTTCATGTGGTTCTAGACCTGTATGATTACATTTCTTCATAACATGGAAGTAAATATTTTGAAGAATGCTTCAGTTTGACAAAATGAACTGTTTTAATTTTTCTATACAAAATCAACTTTCCAGAACTTTCAAGCTCCAAAAACAGCATAAAGGTATTATGAATCCAAATGACAAATGTATATACTGTTTTCTGAATTGATGCAATCACAACAGATCACAATGTATTCTCTTGTTAATCAAATCAACTGCTTGATTTACATGCTTGATTAACACACATATACACAAACCACATCAAATATGATAAAATTTCAAACTAAATGATTCTTAAACAAGTAACATGAGAAGCAATGAGGTAATTGGTTTTTAAAGTTTATGTCGCCATATTTGATTCAGTCTTTTCAAAGTCAAAACATAGCAAACAGTGCAGATATTTCATTTCAAGTAGGACAACACTGGTACCACCATATAAATCAAAGCGCACCGATTTATTGTATCCTATTATGTGTGGTGCTATCCAGCAAACCAACCATGGATATGTTAGTGGGCCTAGTGCTACTTTTCAATCACTGAATCTGTGTGTTCCTAATGCTGGTTAAATTCTGAGGTGAGGTGAAACATCTCAAGGCCAGCGTCTTTTTTCATGACTGCCGAATACACCGGAGCAATGCTTGGCTTGCATCAAGTCAAACTGATACTTTCATAACAACCTCTTGTTTTAATGAATGCTGTCTTTCTTGCATACATGCAGAGCAAGAGCTCACAGCTTGTGTTCCCTGACAGCTGGCCTCAAAAATATACTCTGACCTGGAGCAACTGGCTCCAATGTCCTCATCTCAAGACTCTTCCTGTGTTGTTATTATTCCAGGCAATGGAATCTGAATGTGTCAGACAAGTGTATGTATGGGAAGCAAATGAGAGAAGCTGACCACACTAGCCATGGAGGACTTTAAGGACAGGATGTGGAAAATATACCAATTTTCATTCTCTTTCATCGGTTCATCATTGCTAATGATAAAAATACATTTAGTACTGTGCAATGAAACCACCCATTGTATGTGTATTTTTCGTTTCTTTGCAAAAACATTCTAAGAACACCTGGTAATGTGCTGCATTTATTTCTCTTGGCATTAATTCCCACAGACGTCATGGTTTGGGGATAACCCTCTTAGCAAAACGCTAAAGAGGATGCATCCTTTTTTTAAGGACAGGAGAGTTCTGGCAAATCTTTTGTGATTTTTTCATTTCTCTGAATTCTGTCTGTATTATTTCATTTAACTGTATTCAAGAGCTTTAGTGTAGCTTCACATTTGTTAGTGTTATGTTCTAATACTCCATGGTTTTGACAGTGGCTTGGTAATCACAGTGTTTGCAGAATGCCAGTGAATTTCTAATGACTCTGCACTAGGGGAGATTTCAGAGCAGATCATAGCCTGCCCGTAGACACAGTCTGTACACAATGCCATCCTCCCGGCACAGACCAATTGGACACTTTATTCAGTGTTTGTTGTTTAAAATTATATATACATATATATATATATATATATATATATATATATATATATATATATATATATATATATGACATAACTTTAGATACCTCTTTATAAAAATTTGCTATCATACTGGAATAAATAATATTAGTAATGCATGAATATAGAAAGATATAAATAAAATGTTTAAAAATATAAGGTTTTCCCTTGTTGAATACAATGTAGATGCACATCTGTGTCATTCAGCAAAGTTTTTTTCTTTTCATTTTAGCAGTAAGCACAGAGCAACTGCAAAGAGTTTGACTACACTGTAAAAAATTGCTGTAGTTTCTACAGCAAAATTTTACATAATTTTACTGTATAAACATTTTACAAGATGCAGCTGTAATTCGCAATGCATTATGGGTCAACTAAGGTTTTACATTTGTTAACAGTATATTTCCACGTCAACTGTAATTCATTTACAAGAAGCAGGTGTTGTCACTGTAGTTCCTGCTTTTTACACTATTTTACTGTAGTGTGGCATTATGGGATTGCGCGCGCATCATTCAAATCTGAAACCCAGCCGACTGGAGCAGCATGAGAACGACTGAAGATAAGAGGCTTTATTCATAATTCCTGGTAAGTTCACTTAATTACACTTGAGAAATATATCCTTTTTTTATTTATCTGAGTTAATGTATAAGCGATATCATTTCACAATAGCCTCCTATCCTGACATTTAGAGAAGTGGCCTTGGTAATGTCTGTGCAGTAAACTGGGAATTGCTATCATAGCATAGTTAGGCCAAATTTTCGATTTTTGGAAGTTAGTTACATTTTCTTATTGAGAGCATTTAAAGTAGTGTTTACCTAACTTTTATCATTAAGCCCCATGCGAACGATTGTCATAGTAACTATACTAAAGTTATCTGTCGAAATAACTGACAAACAGCAAATTGAAGGTGAAATTTCATTTGTTTATATGTGTTCATTTGTTTATATGTGTTCAACTGTCCCATATTGACGTGCGCCTTACTATAATAAGTGAAAGACATCTTTATATGCCCGACTGGACAAGTTAGCCTGATAAAAAAAATAAAATAAATAAAAAAACAGAAAAAAAAGCCTGAGGAAGCATCGAAACGCGAGACTGATTCTATATTAACGTTTCATTCAACATCAAAACAAGCTTAACGGCACACATAAACTCACAGAAAATACATGAGGTAAATGTTCAACTGTTGAGTTTATTTATAACATATGATATAAGTAGCATCACAAGTGAGCTGTATTCCTGAGTATCACGATTGCAAATACATAGTTCAATAAACAATTAGTTAACAAGTTACTTTTTAGACACAATATTAACTGTTGTTCTATTTCACCAACGAATATAGTTCCAAACAAATACCAAAGCAAAACTATTTTGCTCATCCTCAAACAAAAACTAAGCTGTGTTTTTGCTGAATGATTCAGCTTTTTGAACGGATCGGTTCAATGAATGACTCAGTTGATTCACTCATTCACTCAAGTTATTCGCTGCCACCTAATGGCGGTTTAGTTTCACGTTTAAAAAGTATCATTGCATTTTCCCAACATTTATTAATTGTATTTTCAAAGATTATTGTAAAACATTAATGTCATTACACAGTTGTAATTTTGCACTGTAAATTATTTAATTTGATTGGTGGTACAGTTCTACAATGTAATATTATAATTTATAATTATAATTTATATAATTTATAATAGTTTGTTTTTTCTAAAATATATGCCATTTTCAGTGTTAATTTTGGTCTCATTTATGTAAATGCTTTAAAGAAATCACAAGATTATTTTCTTTATGTCTTGTAGGTGCAAAGATTAGCAGCTGATGTGGAGAAATGTTTGATGCTTCAAGACTCTGAAGCTGATTTTATTAGGTAATGTATTAATTATTTAAATAATTTGATAAACTTGTAATTTAGATTAAATTTTATATTGAAATACTGCATTGTAGGTTGCATTATTGCGTATATTTCTTAATTTCAGGTCCACCCAGTGGCTTTTGACTATTTGAGGGTCAGATGGTTGTGAATTCATACCTCAACTTTGTAGCTGGATTTGTAGTCTTATTACAACTTCAGTCCGGCTTCCCAGGAGCAGGCATCTTTTGCACACTTGAATTTTTTCAAAGGTAACAAGTTTTACTTAATTAATTTCATTTGCGAAAAAGGTTACTTATTTAGTTTATAGGGTTACTCCACCCCGTAATGACAATTTAGTCAATCACTGTTAACGTGATTAACAGTGATTAATGTCATTTCAAACCCGTAAAAGCTTTGTTCGTCTTCAGAACACAATTTAAGATATTTTGAATGAGAACCGGGAGGCTTGCGTCTGTCCCACAGCCAAACAATTAACAATGTCTAAGCCCAGAAAAGTATGAAAAGCATCGTCAGAATAGTCCATCTGCCATCAGTGGCTCAACTGTAATTTTACGAAGCTACAAGAATACTTTTTGTATGCAAAATTCAAAATTTTGTATGCTTTATTCAACAAAGACGTTATTTTTGTTTTTGTTCAAATCAAAGCGTAAATAAACATAGAAAGCGTGTCCATGTGACCCAGCTGACACAGTTCAACAGATACTCGCCAAAATGGTGCTACACTGATGCGTAGAGGAGGCCAATTGTTGAATAAATTGTTATTTTTGTTTTCTTTTCATACAAAAAGCATTGTCGTCGCTTCATACCGTTACGGTTAAACCACTGATGGACTATTCCGATGATGTCTTTCATACTTTTCTGGGCCTTGACAGTGGTATTTACTTGGCAGTCAGTGGGACAGTCACAATCCTCCCAGTTGCATCCAAAATATCTTAAATTGTTTTCTGAAGACGAATGAAGCTTTTACGGGTTTGGAACGACATAGAGGTAAGTGATTAATGACAAGATTTTCATTTTGGGGTGGAGTAACCTTTTAAGTACTGGTAAATGCTGATTGTATTGTATAAGTGGCATTTTGACATTTATTTTATTGAGCTAGTTTCATTCAATACTTAACTTTATCCTGATGCCTTTGCTTGTTTTTATGTGCAGAAGTTTTCTTGGAATCACAACACTCACAGGATACAAGACGGACACATAGAGACAAAACAAGTGGAAACGTCTCAGAAGAGGGACAACCCTCATGTGTGTGCCCATCTCAGAAAGTTGATGGACTTTCAGTATGTATTTTGCAAGAATATTCTTAATTTAATAGAACATAAGCTCAAACAACAGAATTTGTGATTTAATGTTGATTCCAGCATTTTATTTTAATCATTTTCTTTAAAACATATTTTTTTTTTACAAAAATTATACAAATTCTGTTGATTGACCTTCGTTTTTATAGAAAGTTAATCTTCTACTCTGAATATGGCTTATTTTTTTTAACATGTATTTGTAGTTATTTGTGATGCTATGTTATTTTTATGATAAGATTTTAACTGTTGAAAGACTGCCAGTTTAAATAAATACTTATTTGCAACATCATTGACTTCATTCATTTTTATTCATTTGTAAATGTATTAAGATAAAGCTCATGATAAGGCATTTATATCAGTATTTTATAGTTTACTGTTAAAATTATTCTTTAAAGCAGTTTCATTGTTAAATTATTACAACATCATATTGTATTTAGGGGTATTTACATGATTTTATTGGCAACTTTTGTTGCCAGTTAAATACTGTAATTTAATGAAATCACAAATAAATGCTGTAAAATATATTTACAGGACTTTATTGGCAACTTTTTTGCCAGGTAAATACTGTACTTTAGTGAAATTACAAAATATTGCTGTAAAATAAACTACAAGTTAAATTCAATGTTACTGTAAAAAATACTACAAACTACTGTATTTCACATACAGCAATTAACTGTAATTTGCTTTGCAGTAATTTCCTGTAAACCATTTTACAGCAATTAACATCATTTTTACAGGATTTTATTGGCAACTTTTTTGCCAGTAAAATCCTGTAAATTCTACAGTACATTTTTTACAGTGTATGTTCACCCAAGGCTGTTGATGTTCTTTTCAGATCTCTTTTATTTCCTTCAGCATGCGGATGCATGGGAATCGGATTCACAGGCTCATTTGTGTGAGTGTACATTACCTGTTTATAAATTGTGAGTGCCTAAACCCTGTGTCATAATTTATGATACCGTCTGTAAAGTCTGGTTAATGGGCTTTCTCGCTGAAAAGTGCACAGTTTAAAGGTTCACCCGTATATCATGTCACAGGGACTCTTACATGTCCACTTATTCCATCAAGTCAAGAGACACTGCCAAAAGAAGCACCAAATGTCATTAGCAAGATTCCTCTCCTTTTGTTACATAAAACGCTTCCTTTTCACCAGGCCTTAGCTCATCTGTGTATCCAATAGCTTAACATCCAATGAGGGAAACATCTGACAGATGTTGTAAGCGCACTTTTTAACACATGCAGCTAAATCTATGGATTATTTTCTGGTCATGTCTCTCAACATGGTTGGCAATGACATGGGTATTAAAATCCTGATGGTGAATATGATGAACAAGAACATGAATGAAAACAACAAATAAAAATAAACCTAACGTCAGGCATTGGTCTTCAGCCTAAAGGCAGTGACAAGCATTTGGCAATGAAAACTTAACGTTCTCCAGCCTCGACTCTGATTTATCACCAGTCTCCTCCAGGACAGAGAGTTCTGCCCAGATAATAATCACTACTGTGCTCAGATATGCCAATGGTATAAACTCAGCTGTGACTCTACCCGTTTTACAATACATGCTGAATTTAAGCAATGGTGAGGCACTTCCAATGAAAGTGAATAGAGTGAATGGAAAGTGAATGGCACTTACATTAATTTTTCTTTTAAATCCTGTATTATTTTTTTTATAATTTTTACAGTTGTTTTAGAATTTAGGCATGTTGTCATGGCAACAATAATGCACATTTGAATACAACTTTACACATAAAAAGTTAGTATGTTAGGGGTGTAACAATATATCGTATCACAATATTTGGCAATAAAAATAAACTATATGTAGACAGTTTAGACATTTAATTTATGCTTTTATTCACATTATAAACAGTGATCTATTGACATAGACTGAATCAAAATGGGAAACACGGAAGCTCAGACATTTGAGCTAGCATATTTATTAGTTATTATTAATAAATTAAAAATGAAATACATTATTTGATCAAATAACCTTTTTAAATGTAAGTAGTCTGACAGAGTGCAAGCATATGTGTAATTTTTTACTCTTTTTATGTCGAGAGTATTGAATCATGAGATCAGTGTCATGTATCGGATTAATCAAGACATAAGTGTATTGTTACACCTCCATTAGTTATTCAATTTAGTATCATATATGAAGTTGTTGTAATGAAGTTATTTTCTCCCATTAACATCATACCACATACTGTATTGTTTTTGTGAGTATTTGAATGTTTATGCATTGGCCCCATTCACTTACATTGTAAGTTTATCACTGTAATTCAGATTTTTGTTTGTTGTAAAGATAAGGAGGGAGAAGTCGAAAATGTATTTTGTGGTAATCACTGTAATGAACCTGTACTATTCCTTCTAAAACCCAACATTCATATTAATTAATATTGTTTTAGTAGCAGTATCACTCTACAAGCTTAAAGGTGAGATGAATCTAGGCAAAAGTCTTGCCCTGCCAGCATAAATGGACTCCCACCTCGAAATCTTTCAATTTACTGTACTATATAAATCAAGGCATGGAGTAATGTCTTGCTGATCTGCTGCCCTGTTCTCTGGAATATTTCCCTACCACTTAATCATGTCTCCCTTCAGCTGTAAAAATTGAGAAAAATGTTGTCCCCCACTTTTCTGGGAGAAAGTGGATAACAGACAGAGATGACAAATTCCAACATGTATGTCAGAAGACATACAAGGTGACGGAAATACAGTATTTGAATACTGGAATGAGCTTAACCGCTCCGACTACATGGCTCAGCAAGGCTCGGAGAGGTAGAGAGCTTAAACCCGCTTTTGGAAGACTTCATAAAAGGGCCAAGTCTATTTCTTTGCACTTTCTCACATTAAATGTAATGTATTTTCTTAGTGCAGAATTCCATGCTGTATAATACTGAACATTCACAGTATAATATTCACCGTTTAATGGTTTATTAAGAAGCATTTGGCTGAGAAACGATGGCAAACACATGGCTCTGAAATTATCCAGCTATAATACAACTAAATTGGGAGCCATTACTCCAACTTCTATTGACTGCTTTGATGAAGGACAAAGTCTTTGCTCGTTAAACAATAATATCCTGAGATGTTTAGATGGATTGGCCTTGTTTTTGCAGCAAGTGGAATATTCTGTCTGAGCAGTCAAAGTTGGAGTCACATGTTGGTGATAAATCTTAATTAAGCCTTTGTTTGCTATTGTAAAAGCAGACTAAGGACAGTCTGAGATGATTACATTTGGACCAAAGCACAAAGATGTGTACATTTGCGTAGGAAAGGTGGGTGGGATTTTTGCCATCACTGAAAATAGGTTAATAAACATAATAATTATATTTAAATAATAATATAGTCATGAAAAATCTTTATAAACGATTAAACATTAATTAGAATGCTCCTTTAAACAAAAAAGTGTTTTGACCCTTATGTGTGTTATAGCTACTGAATGAGTGATGTGAATAAAATTGCACTTTTCCCTAAAGGATATCACTTCGGTTAACTGTCCTGTGATATCCCATGGATCTCTGTGACAGTGATAGTCTCCCTATACGACAAAATAAAAATTGGCCATGAACTGTCTTCAGATTTTTGTTTAGCCAATCTGCTTTTGAGGTCATTTATGCATGCCAATCATTTTTACTAATTTTCCCAGTGGTCCGTCCACATATGGGGAGCTGAAAGCTACAAAAGCGATAGATGAAACTTAAGCATTCCTTGTGAGTTTGTAGGGTGTGAAATGTTCATGATTTCTCATCTGCAAAAAATAGCTTAAGCAGCCAAATACTAAAGGAATAGAAAGAAGAAACTGTAAGGCCTAAAGGGAGTTGAAGGCTTTAAAATAAATGTCGAACTTGCTTTGCTTCTTGATAGGCAAAAATGCCATGGTTATACCAAAAAGGTGTGATTGTGGAAAATGGGGTCATGTCTGATTTGTTTTAAATCTTGAAGAAGTTCTAGACAGTTAACATTGCATTGTTCAAAAATATTTTATTGTGTTGTTCAAAAAGATCTATAACTTGTACTTAGAAAACAGATTGAAATTGCATTTCTTGCCAACTTTAAACCAAAGAAAAAGATGCTTTGTAAAACAATAGTTAAATAAACAATGATTTGCATGTTGCAAAGCCATTAAAATAAAGTATCCAGGTCTATAAATATGTAATATGGTATCTGTGTTGTCATTAGCCAGGCTTAAAATGCAATACCATTTTATACAGTATGCTCTTTTAGGGGGTCCTTGACCTAAGAAAGGTTGAAGACCTCTTGCGCAGGTGATAGAAAATATATTTAGCTCAGTACAAAAACAATACAAGTCAGTGTAAAGTCCTCATCATGATCAAATAATGTATAGAAAAACACGTTTGTGTTAAAGGCAGGGTAGGTAAAAAATGTATAAAAAACTTTTTTTTCCAAATTTGTTTAAACTTTATTTATATATCAATGTCCCCCAATGTAAGTACTCTGAAAAAGAAAGTATAAAAATCAAGTGTCTGTAGACCTCTCACGACTGTTTTAAAGACAGCTCATTATTTCCATTCACTCCACCCCCTCCCTTCTGGGCTCCTATAGATTATTTATCGTCTCTACTACGGCTCGCTAAGTAATGTTATGTTAGCTATATTACGCAGCTACGTGTGCTAATAACACATGCTTCATGAAAAAATAAACAAAAAAATATGTATGATCAAAATACAAAAAGAAAGATTTACCTGTCCAGCAGAAATAAAGCCATCAAGGAGTCACTTTTCAGCCCCTTGAGTTCCCTCAGTTCTCGCCATCGCTGGAAAGCCACGCCGATATTAACTCGCGTTTTATTTCTTTGTTTATCCAAAGACTTTTTGTTCATTGCCTTTTCTTGTACTGTTATTGTCTTCCTTTTTTTGCCTGGTTTGCCTTCACTAACTGCATAGGTCGGTACTGTGAATTTTGCTTGCTGTTTCTCTGCCATTGTTTTGGTATTCCTAGGATCCGTGCCTCTTGAATTCCTCAAATCAAACGTGCGCGCGCAAGTGGGCAGGTCATGTGTGGCAAAAGGGTGGTTGCCATGGTTGCGAGAGAGTGACAGTTGCCTAAGCCAATCCTATGTTTCGTCCCGAATGGAAATAATGAGCTGTGTTTAATAAAGATTAAACGGTCTAGAGTCACTCGATTTTTATACTCTTTTTATCAGAGTACTTACATTTAAAGTATGCATTGATATATAGAAAGTTTAAACAAATTTGGAAGAAAGTTGTTTATACATTTTTTACCTACCCTGCCTTTAAGTATGTTAAACTAAGCTTTTTGTTAGTGGCTGTTAGAAAGGGAATTCTGCCTCTTACAAGAGTTTGTTAATGCTATATGTAACCAATGTAACATCTAGCCATTTCCTTTCTGAAATCTAGACCATTGAGATGGTGTTGTGCCATATCAGTTTTTTCATTCTACAGACATTTGGCAAGACAGTTGGCCAGTACTTTACATTTTAAAGTGCCTGCATCTGGTTATGGTGACCCAACACCATATTGGAGGCCATTTTCTGTTCCAACGGTACACTTAGCAGTTGTCAAATCAAGTGGAGCGCAGCAAAGTTAAGAACAATCACACAGCACATTGTTTACCAAAGATCAGTGTGAGTGTGAATTTACAAATTGGGCTTTTCTCATCTCTCATTATGCTCATCCGTGCTGGGCAAGCTCATGAGTTTCCATCAACCCTGCCAAGACTTGTTAGGTAGAAATATTCCACGATGACTTCAAGAGACGTCATGCATGTGTGTGTGTGTGTGTGTGTGTCTGTGTGTGTGTGTGTGTGTGTGTGTGTGTGTGTGTGTGTGTGTGTGTGTGTGTGTGTGTGTGTGTGTGTGTGTGTGTGTGTGTGTGTGTGTGTGTGTGTGTGAGTGAGTGTTTGTGAGGGAGAGCAAGATGGGGTCTTTATCTCCAGCGAAGCTTGCAGGTAACCGAATTTCAGCTCAGGTTCATTCAGGGCCTGTCTGCTGGTGACCACAGAGCACAAAGCCTCTTAATATGACAGACAGGAGGTTAGTGGGTTTAGTCTCCTCACAGCAGCCTTCTCAGACAGGTAATTAACGAAACGTGGCACAGCAATTTGACCCGGGCTGTCTTCTTTCTAAAACAGGATGCATGATTACTTACACTTTCATCAGAAGTTCATCCTCCTCCCTCCTGGTCTTTCTCATCTTCCTCTTGTCTTCACAGATGGTTTCTTCTCTGGCTTTTGGATTACTTTTGCAGAGTTTAGTTGCACCTGAGATGAATGCAGTTGATGAAAATTTTTAGGAAGAGATTACCTAAAAATGGAAATTCTGTCATTGTTTACTTGTATTTATTTTATTATTTAAATATGATGCTTTCATTCATTCTTTCTTTCTTTCTTTCTTTCTTTCTTTCTTTCTTTCTTTCTTTCTTTCTTTCTATTATTATTTACCATTATGTTGTTTCAACATTTATTTTTTGTTAACAACTGTTTATTGAATTTTCTTTTGTGAACAATAGTATAAAACAAAAAGCAACTGTGCAAATGTAGAACCCATCCCACCCCCTGGTAGACTAAAGAGTAGGGAATAAAAAATAAAAAATAAATACATAAAGTAAAATAAATAATAATAATAATAATAAAGATAAATTAAGTAATATGAATACATAAAATACAATAAAATAATATTTACAAAGATTTTAGAAAAGATTTCACAACATTAAAAGATGAATGCCATAAATTAACAGTTTTCACATTAGATCCATGTATACGAGAAGTTGAGAGTTCCATCGAGATAATGTCCAACAAATATACTGCCCAGGTTCGTCTGTCCATTGTGTGAGGAGGATTCCAACGATTGACTAGGAACTTTTTTGCTGCAGTGAGAGCAGCTAACAGTAAAAATCTTTGTTGGACGGTCAAGGTGAGATCCCAAAAGTCATTCATGAAAAAATGGTGTAGAGTCAAACATATCTCAGTACCCAACAAATAAGAAAGGTCCTGTGAGAGCAGAGTCCAAAAAGGAGAGAGATGCACCAGATGCAAAAATGTGCCTAAAGATCCTTTGTTGTTTCAACCTTTATATATTTTCTGTGATAAGTAATAGAATATTTGTAATAATTTTGAATAATTTGCTGGTTGCTCTTTCCATGCAATTGTATTGGAAACAAGGCTTTTAAAACTTAAAACACACACACACACTAAAAGAATCATACATTAATCCATATTTCTCTTCTGATGCCATAGAATAACTTTGTGTGAGAAACATCTAATAAAGGTCTTCTTTTGTACAATTACGTTCATGACAGACTAAGAAAATGGCAAATTCTGGAATGAATCAATCTATTGAAAAAGGGTTTTTTTTTTTGTATCAGTTGACAAAACTGATCTGCACAAAAAAACTGCTCAGCTCAGTGATTCAGTGCAGTCACATAATGTCAGACTGTTCTTTTTCTTGGTAAACCTTTCCTTAGAAATATACTGTGATCCTTAGTTTAATTGGGACATAATAGGGCTTCATTTCACTCTTTTGTTTTGGCAGTTCTGTGCTCTGTGCTGCTTTATTTCTGGGCTTCTGGGTTAAAAAAACAGCTTGCATTTACAGCTTGCAAATGTTTCCCTGACTTTTTGCAAGCTCATTAATTTGAAAATGATGTTGGTCATGCAGCGGAGATCCTTCTTTGCCTCTAAAATAATTTTAATATGTTTTCATTGCCAAGGTTAACATTCCTTAAGAGCAGCAAATGTTTACCACATTGAAGAGCTTTCTGCATGCACGCACATGGAAAATATGGCATGCATAAACGCTCATTAATGCCACAGAATCATGGTGCCTTATTTATGTTCAACCTTACTACTGTTATGCTTTCTTTTCTTTCTCTCTGTGTAACTCCATGTGCATGTTTGTCCAATTTGTCCTTTTGAATGAGTGAATACAGCCACTATTACATCCTACTGAGAAGCAATAAATCTTGTCTACCATCACCATGTTTGCATTTAAGCAGTTTAATATGAATTTTTAATAGCTAAAATATTTTGCCTCATTAAACAAATATATAATGCATTATTAGAGTAATTGATATGAGTTTCCCAGAATGCGATTGTGAATAACCAGCAAGTTCTCACTCCAAAGATGTTGGGGTATTAATATGTTAATTTCAATAAAAAAATCTTACTGAATGGAATCAACATTTTGCATTATGAGATTGTGATCATTTTATTCTGTATAACCTTAGAAAATCATGTTCTTTGTTGGCACTGGTTCTATGAAGATCCTTTATCATCCATGGAGCATTTTCATTGCACAAAAGGTTCTGTATAGACCTTGAATCATTAAAATGCTCTTCACACTAAGAAAAAATGGTTCTTTTAAGATCTGTTCACTGAAAGATTCTCTCCAATTCAATGTTGTCTGTCGGAACATCTGCCAATCGCTTCAGAGATGTTGGAGTAGGGAATCAGCTTCTCACTTTTCTCTCCAAAATTATCCACAGAGGTTTGATAATATTCAAGTCAGGTGATTGAAGGAGTCCATCTTTTTCACCTTTTAGCATTGGTGTCTGTAATTAACGTTTTATCAGTTGCTGCTCTTTCTTGAGTGTTGGATTTGTGAAGCTTTGTGTGGTCAGTTTTTGAGGATACAGGATCTTCAATGTAAATATTTAGGTTTACACTTTGCTGCAGTATTTCTGTTGTTTGAAAGTTTTATGGTCCTTCTCATTCTCATTCACTGTCAGTTCCCTTTCAGTCTGTCACTCTCTACACCACGTCGGTGACCGACACAAAATGCGATATCGCTTTGATAGACTAATCTACTTCGAATGTAAACTAAACAAGCCAATGCACATTGGCATGCAATTATTGCATCCAGCTGCCGCTGATCACAGCGTGAGTATAAGAAGGCAGCAGGTGCAATGCACACCAGCTTTTCACTTCGAAGCCAAGCGAGAGTGTCGTTCTGCTTACCTCAACTGTCGACGGTGAACTGCGAGTTCAGCACGCTCTGGGAAGCTTTCTGTGTTGGGGAGACGGTGTTTCAGCGGCAGTCATTCCAGCGTCGAGTGGATTGCACACTTCAGGCTGCACTACCCCCTGTCGTGTTGCAAGCGGCCATCTCCCCTTTGCGCCTCAGCACTAAAAGTGCATTTCCAAAGAGCAAATTTCCTCTAAAAGAGCTCCACGGGTGCGTCTTTATAAAGACGACGGATCGTCCTTATAAGGATGCCATTTCAACCGTGCGTTTCTGGATGCTGTCATTACCTGGGACCGGGTGATGGTCACAATTGCTGCCTCACGTGTCTGGGCGTCAAGCACGATGAGGTGGCTTTCATGGATGAGTCATTTTCTCACTGCGGAAACATGACCATCTCGGAGCTGTGAACCAAGCTTCCCTACCTTCAGGGGGGCGGAGTCCCGCTGATGTAATCTGGGGCTCGTTCTGGCGGCCAACAGACGAGAACCACTTCCGGCAGTAGCACGGGTGGTTTGAGGGTTGCAGGACAACCCAGGTCACCGTGAGTTCCCTGGGTCGTGCAATGTCCAGGCTTGTGGTCCAGGAGCACCATCTCTGGCTGTGTCTGGCAGACATGAGGGACACCGACAAGGTCCGGCTCCTCAATGCCCTTGTGTCCCAGACCGGCCTCTTCGGCAACGCGGTTGAGAGCTTTGCCCAGCAGTTCTTGTCAGTGAGCCTTCTTGCACAGACACTGTGAAAAGTCCGGGAGGACGAGGAGCAAGTCTTGCTAGTGGCGCCGTATTGGCCCTCTTGGACCTGGTTCCCCGAACTAGTGCTCCTCGTGACAGCCCCTCCTTGGCCGATTCCTCTGAGGAAGGATCTACTGACTCAGAGACGGGACACCATTTGGCACCAGCGTCCAGACCTTTGGAAACTCCATGTCTGGTCCCTGGACGGGACACGGAGGTTCTAGGTGACCTGCCCCAGGAGGTAGTGAACACCATCACTTCGGCAAGAGCACCATCTACGAGACATGCTTGCACCTTGAAGTGGAACCTGTTCGTCGAGTGGTGTTCTTCTCGCCGAGAAGACCCCCGTAGATGCCTGATTGCGGTTGTACTTTTCTTTCTGCAGCAAGGGCTGGAGCGAAGGCTGTCTCCCTCCACCCTCAAAGTCCAGGTTGCTGCTATTGCTGCGAAGTCTTTAGGTAAGCATGACCTCGTCATCAGGTTCCTTAGAGGGGCCAGGAGGTTAAATCCTTTCCATTCAGTCGAGACAGAGTTTCTTTCATTTAAAACTCTGCTCCTGCACGCATTTTCGGTTGACGATTCGTGCCTAGAGATTGGGCCGGCTGACTCCCAGGTAATCCTGAGGCCCCAGCCCGGCTACGTGCCCAAGGTTCCCACTACACCCTTCAAAGACCAAGTGGTGAACCTGCAAGCGCTGCCCCTGTAGGAGGAAGACCCAGCCCTGGCTTTGCACTGTCCTGTCCAAGCATTGAGATGCTACGTAGACCGGACATAAAGCTTCAGGACCTCAGACCAGCTCTTTGTCTGTTACGGAGGCCAGCAGAAGGGGAATGCCGTCTCTAAGCAGAGGATGGCCCACTGGATTGTGGATGCCATAACCCTGGCTTATCAGTCACAGGGTGTGCCCTGCCCGTTCAGGTTGTGAGCTCATTCAACTAGAAGTGTTGCATCCTCCTGGGTGCTGGCTCGTGGTGCCTCGCTGACAGATATTTGTAGAGCTGCGGGCTGGGCGACCCCTAACACGTTCGCTAGGTTCTATAGCCTTCGTGTAGAGCAGGTATCCTCCTGTGTTCTCACCTCAAACGGGTAGTGGCACGAGAGGCCTCAGTTAGTGTCGGCTTGCTAAAACTGCTCCAGAGTGTCCGTACTGTAGACCCTGTTGAGATCCTCCATCACCCTAGGCAGCTGGACGCGGCGGAACATCCGGCACCAGGCCTTCATGATGAATCCGTGAGAACCATGGAAGGCTGGGTTCCATATTGAGACCTAAGCGGTACTCGTATGTGTATAGTCCACGGTATAGCCTTAGAGCCTGTGTTTCCCCGGCAGACTTCTGCCTTCCCAAGAGGGTTTTAATCACCACAATCTAAATGGATGCTATATGTATATTTGCTCCCCAGACCTCCTTCAGGAAGGATGGGGCTTCCACAGCGTCCCTGTTCCAAGTAGAACGGGTACGTTTTCCCAGTGTTATCCAATTTCACCCAGTGAGGTAGTGTTTTGACAATGGTGAGTGGAACTACTTGTTCTGAGCCCCGGCCTACATCTAATAGGGGTGCAGGCAGCTCGCACAGGGCACTGGTAGGGGCAGCACCCATGGCGCTTTGGTAGGGATCCCATTTTGCGTCGGTCACCAACATGGCGTCGCGAGTGACCGACTGAAAGGGAACGTCTCGGTTACGTATGGTAACCCTTGTTCCCTGAAGGAGGGAACGGAGACGCCACGTCCCGTCGCCATGGTTGCTGTACTGCCGCTGAGCTGAAGGGTCTCCGGCTCGGCTCTTCAGCGAAAAGCTGGCCATTGCACCTGCTGCCATCTTATACTCATGCTGCGGCAGCTGGATGCAATAATTGCATGCCAATGTGCATTGGCTCGTTTAGTTTACACTCGAAGTAGACTGGTCTAATGAAGCGATGTCCCATTTAGCGTCGGTCACCAAACGTGGCATCTCCGTTCCCTCCTTCAGGGAACGAGGGTTACCATGCGTAACCGAGACGTTTTCACCCACTATTTATCTTCGCTGATTAAGTCTTGCCATGCTATGTGGACACAATTGTAATCATAAAGACTATTTTTTTGTTGTTAAAACACAAAACAATTGAGCTGTTAAGGTCACAGACACTCCTGCTAAATAGGGTTTCATGATTTGTCCTTTTTGGAAGTCTGACTGATCATAAATATCATATACATAAATAAATAAACAGAAATAAACATATAAAATTAAATCATGGGCACATTTTAGTCAGCAAAAGTATCAGGATATTGTGAGTTTATTTATTTGTTCAATTGACCATAAAATTTTTCTTGCCAGGTCATCCTTCATGAAGACTATACTGAAGTCTTTTAGGGTTAGGGATGTGTGTTGCTATTGCACAAGCAGCACTATTTGAAGCCTTGAGAGTAAGAATGGGATAGAACTAGTTGTAATCCAATCACAAACAAGCAGAGATGTATAGTAACGAAGTAGAACTACTTCACTACTGTACTTAAGTACTAAAAGGCGGTATCTGCACTTTACTAGAGTATTATTTTTTTCTCCTACTTCCACTTTTACTTCAGTACATATTTTCGATGATATTAACCACTTCAGCTGTTATTTTGATTTTTTGTGGCTCTGTGTTCATCTTCAGTTCTCTCTTCACATCAGTTCAGTCAGAGTACTGTTTGAGTAAATGAATTACTCCGGGATATTGGTTTGTTTTAACAGAGGGAGTGTCAGCCACATTAAACAAGTTAACAGCTTAAGTCATTTGTGGATTAATGCGTATTGGAGACGCGAACCGTTTAAAACGATTCAGTTCGATTTGGTGAACTGTTTCAAAAAGATCCGTTACATCGAATGATTCGTTTGCGAACCGGATATCACAAACTGCTTTGTTTTGAACTGTCTTACAACAGACACGGAAGAGAAGACAATGCTGAATAAAGTCATAGTTTTTGCTATTTTTGGACCAAAATGTATTTTCGATGCTTCAAAAAATTCTAACTGACCCTCTGATGTCACATGGACTACTTTGATAATGTTTTTCTTACCTTTCTGGACATGGACAGTATACTGTACACACAGCTTCAATGGAGGGACTGAGAGCTCTCGGACTAAATCTAAAATATCTTAAACTGTGTTCCAAAAATTAACGGAGGTCTTACGGGTTTGAAACAACATGAGGGTAAGTTATTAATGACATAATTTTGCAAATTGGGTGAACTAACCCTTTAATCTGTTTTTTGTTTACAAAAAGTTACAGTCAAAGGAATTGTGATTGTCCTTTAGGTTAATCATTTGAAATAGTAAAAACAATATGTTCAAACTTTTGACTACTTTCTTTAATAACTAAATAACACAATACTTGTACTTTTTACTTTCAGTACTTGAGTAGTAAATTTTCAAATAGACTACTTGCAATACTTAAGTACAAAAAATGTTGAATACTTCTACTTAAGTGTGTTGCTTAAAGAGCACTTCAACTTCTACTCAAGTCATTTTTTTGATAGAGCCCTTGTACTTTTACTCAAGTCTGGGTCTCTAGTACTTTATACATCTCTGCAAACAAGTAACTTTAGAATAAAAGTCACTTGTTTTTTTGTTTTGTTTTTTTAATGTACGAAATATCAAATGAAAGGCATTTTCTAGATGTTCAGCAGCCAGAACAGCAAGTCCAAACACTACGGGCCTGTGTGCTACACAACTGTTCAGTTATGATGAGGGTTCACCCATCCCCCCGCCCCCGTGATATGTGCACAATCACAGTGGTGAGAGCCACCTGTCATGTGTTGCTGGTACTGGGATTGTTATGTCAGCAGTCTCACGCCGGCCCACATCTCACCCTGAAGCACAACCAAATCTGACATGCTGCCTGCAAGCTTTTTTTCATGCCCACAGGCTTATAATATCTAGCTGTACATTAAAATCTTTGTGCCACAGTATGAGTGTCACTTATGACCCTCAGTGCAGTAAACAAATTAATCACACTGTCTGACATGCATGTATGCCTTTTAGGGCATTTTGTGTAATGTTGTCAAAAAAGTTCAGCTGTGAAGTCACATTGCTATGCATGATTTCATTTCCTATTGATTCGGCATTTGTGTGTTTTTAATGTTATACCGACCACATCTGCTGAAGGCTAGCTATATTGATGTTGTGATATTTTAATTCACTGGTCGATACATGTTAATGTAACATCATGGTAGCAGTCTAACTCAAGCAGAGTGTGGAGGAGGGCTGTACTTGCTGGAGTAGTTGGGGTTTTCACAGTAAATCAATACTCTAAAAACTGCTTGGCCTTTGAGACTTTAACTCATAGAGGGTATATAGAGAAGATAATGGCATGGATATGTAAACAGGACAATACGTTATAGCAGTTATTGCTAATAAGACTAAAACAATTGCAAATAACAATAGCATAAATAACAATTCTAAGAAGAAAAGTTGGAATTGCAAGAAAACAACAAAGCTTATAAATATTTGTGATTATACAATTATTAGTTTAAAAAGTCACATTTACCCTTTTTTATTCTGTGGTGGAAATATATATGATATATATATATATATATATATATATATATATATATATATATATATATATATATATATATATATATATATATATAATTATTTACTCACCCTCATGTTGTTCCAAACATACAGTAGATGATATGATGTTCTTTCTTTTGTGGGATTTTTTTTTTTCAGGGTCCATACTATAAATCTCAGTGGGGTTCAATATTATTTAGACCCCACTGTCTTTCATAATATCTTCCTTTTGTATTCCACAGAAGGAAGTCATATAGGTTCATTTTTGGTTGAACTATCCCTTTAAAATCATGTGCAATATCACAGGACTATTACATTTATAGGAAATGCTATAATCTCCACATTCTAGCTGGCAAAATTTAGCAGAAAGGGCACAAACATTTACAAACCCTTAGCGAATGAGAGAGCTAATAGCTTCGTTTATGCACTGAGACATCCAAATCCCTTTGCAGGAGCTGAGAGACTCTCTCAATAAACTTAGTTTTTCTCTCTCTCTGCCTCTCTGAAAGAACCCTTACCTTGCTTGTTCAGTTGTTCAGCCCGACACTTATAATCAACTCCTTTCAAACTCCTCCTGAGAGACAAACCCTCAGGTACCATCGCATTTCGGCCTCTGGGGGCACATGAAGAACAAAGAGATGACCAGCTGGCCATGACACAGTTCCGCAACCCTGCTCTTATGCAAATACAGTATTGTGCAAGATTTATTATGTGCATGATTGGCAGATTTCCATTTCCATGCTGAAAGGTTAGGGCTGTTTGATTGTTATACTGAGAATCAAGTTCTTTGTCTGTGTTGAAGAAATGCTTTTTACAGAGCCTTGCTGCTGTCTGTGAATCATATCAAAATAAGGTCTTTAGGAGAGGGAAGTAATAATATTTATCTATCCACATACTATTATGCGATACTAATAAAATTAGACAATGCAGCCCTTCTTAAAGTGTGTGAATGTGGTTTTATGTGCGATCTCTCATAAAATGAGAAATAGTATTTGTCACTCAGTTTTATCCTAGCCTTGCAGGTGGGTATTTCTCTCAGACAGTGTTTGTACTTATGAATAATGGATCTTTGAGAGGTGACAGATTAAGTATCAGCATGTATTCATTATTTAACAGGCACATGAAAGGACTTTGATAACCTCCACACAGGCAGCCATCTCTCCTCTCTTATTGAAATGTCTGTGGCTGTGAATCAGTGATATACAAACCTGTTTGTCTCCACGGACTGCTTTGTGCTGCAGTGTTGAAATTTTTCCCTGCTCTTTTATTCCCCAAATTTTATTTAATGCACCTCACGGCTGGTTATGATTTAGGATTGATTGATTGATGTATGTAAAAGTTAAGGTAATTAAGAGGGGCGAAAACTTTGTTGATTCATTTATGTTGAGTATTTTTACTCAAGCAAGCCTTTGTGTTTGGTCTTCTGGTGAGGTTGGCAATTTGAAAGCGCTCCAGCACAGTTTGGATTTCTGACGGGAGGTAAACTGCAGATGTAACGTTCTCTGTGATGATTTCCTCTTGAGATTTGAGACCACGTATCCAAACATTCCAAAGACCAACTCATTGGCAAATATGACATCTGATCACAGGTTACACACAGACAGAAATATGATGTTTGTTCAGAGGATTATGGGAAATGAGCCCCTTCACGGATTTGTTGGCTCAGAAATAAAATGTTGCTTGCGTCTAGAAGCCGTATTGTTGGCTCTGCTCTCTGAAATGTTGACATTGGTGCCCTAAACCTGATGATGCTGATAATGATAACAGTAATGATCATTAATCCTGCTCTTGATTAAATAGATTTGGATGGTGCAAAGATGATTTTGTCACGCTGACTCAGGGAGTTCATTCGAAACTGTTCCAAAATCACTCTGTAAATTCCTCTTTTGTTTCAGGTAAAATGTGTCTTATTCAAATGCTGAAGCAGCTGTCTGAGCTCAGTTAAAACAGCTTTATTCATAAGCACGAGCCATAATAGACCCCCTAAATTCTGTCTGTTTTGTCACAGATCATTTGTCATGCAATGAGTGGGCGAGGATTAGAAATATCCTTGTGCACATTCCGTGACATTAGTCAAATGGATAATGAACGATTACATTTTCATTATTCCACAACACTCTAAATTACGTTTGCCCTGTTTGAGGTCAATGAGGTTCCTTTTCAGCAAACAAGGACACCATATCTGATTTATGACATCTGAATGAAAGGAAGCTCAAATGTAAGGTTGCATATCCGTCCCCCATCTGACCTTCAACTCAAAACTTTACACCAAAGTTTAATGAACTTTTAGTAATTAACTGTACCTGTTTGCCAGCTGTTTATCTTCATGGACAAATGTCACCTTTGCATTAACCTTCATGTTATGTTTGGTGCCCTTGGGTCATTTTATCTTAAAAATATATATATATATTGTCATTGGGGTAATACTTGATAACTTTTCTTAATCTTATGACAACCAATTCTAAATTTGTGATCTATAAGTTAGAAAACACAGTTCAAACCATTCTCCATTAAAAAAATAAAAATAATAATGTCAAGTAACTTTTTAATGGAGAATGGTTTGAAGTGTGAGTTCTAACTTACAATCACAAATTATAATTTGTTCTCACAACTGTTTAAGGGACAATAGGATATAAAACATTGTATACTGACAAATGCAATGCATTTTGTCTGGGATGCACAGAGACACTTTCCTACCTGTTGTTTATTTTGATTTTATAGTATTTTTCCAAATTGACACATTTACAGTTACCCTTATGAAGTACAGTATATATGTATCTATTTTTTTTGAGAAAATAGAGGGATATACTGTAGTTTTAATAATCCAATGTTCAGTAATACAGTCTGCTGGGATTTGTTTAGGTCAGAGGAACACACACACACGCGCGAGTGTGTGTGTGCAGGGAAATTAAGAGTTTCATTTTGATTAAACTTTTATTATGTTTTCACATACATCACTGGGACCTCTGGGGTCTCAACATAAACCAGTCACAACGTTACATGGAGGTTAAAGGTGATGTGTGTGCTTTTTCTCATGGTAAAATGCTCATGCAGTTTCACAGCTATAAAGGATGCAAAAGTTTTAATACTGAAGTAAAGCTAGTTTTAATTCATATAAAATACATCGATTTTTTGCAGCGTTTTAAAGTGGCTAATTTATGAGATTTTGTTGCATGCTTCAGGCTTTTATATATTTATATAGGTATTTATATATTTGGAGTGTGTTGGTAATTAGATCATTTGGTTCTGATAAAAGTGAACTTTACAAGCACAAGATGATCATTTATTATACAAAGGCTGTGCAGTGAAATACAGCACCTGGGGAACAGAAGGCTGTAAAACAGGCCGTGCTCTTTTGCTAGATTGGTGCATTGCGGGTTGTAAGAAATAAGCGTTCAAGACATTATTATTGCATGTGCTTTGCATATATTATAAATACAGTATACAGTTTCACACATATAGTGGCTAAAAATGTATTAGCCAGTCTGATGTAATTTAATACAGGTAATTTTGTTCCAGGTATTTATTTTATTATATGAACTGATGTGCATCACTATGCATGAAACTTCCAATTAATAGCCTTAGCTACTTCCAAAATATAGCATACTGGCTGCTAGTTAAAATAATGACTGAGATTATCCAGCAATTAATCTACAAGTAATATGTAGATGTTTGTAAAAGTGCCTGAACCAGGGCTTTGTGAAGATCAGATCTTGATGAGATATGTGATATGAGAGGCCATTAGACTGAATAAAATATTCATAAATGGAACATGACCCTGGTTATTATCTAGCGCCTACTAAACAGGTCATTGGGTGATGCCCTTTCTTTTCACTGAAATGGTATTTTATTCTTTTCAGATTCAATGGTAAGAAAAAAATGTAACTGTTTTTAATTTATGGTAGCTTGAAAAATGTAATTAACCCAGACTTTTGTCTAAACTACAGTGTAATTTATTTGACAGTATTGTCATACTGTCCTTTGTGTCATGTGAGACACAAAGCATTGTGTTAGCAGTGCAAACGATTGTGGGTTCGATTCCCAGGGAACACACATACTGGTAAAAAAAAATGTGTATCCTGAATGCACTGTAAGTTGCTTTGGATAAAAGCGTCTGCTAAATGCAAAAATATTATTACAGATCGTTTGATATGTACTGAGTATTTTTGTGTTTTTAACCTAAATCACTTCAGCGTCTATCTGAATAGGATGTAGGCTGTCAAACATACACAACTGTTAGCCAATCATAGCAGTGAATCATCAATAATATTTCTCAAGACCTAACCTTCACCTTCCCCTAGACAGACAGGCTACATGTACCCAAGGCTATGTGGTATATGTTTATCTATGACCTATTAGCGCAGAGAGCTGCGAATGGAAAGAAACATCTCGCATTTTGACTTCCACATCATTAATGAAAGCAATTTACTGTGTTAATATCTTGTCTCAACTGCAATTAACTCCAAATAATCTGTGACCTTGACCGTGCGACCTCACAAGCTCATGAAATTCAATGTGAAACTGTTGTGTCTTGCCTGTTGGCAATGTTATTTAGTGGTGCAACATGCAATGCTACAGCATTTTCTTGATCTCTGTCCATGCAGAGCAACTCTCAGTTCTATTTTTCATCATCAGTACTGGAGCAATTATTATGAATATGAAAAGCAGAAACATTTCCTGTCAAGAGTTTTTTTTTTTTTTTTGTGAATGTGGAAATAAGAAGTGTGTTTCATCATAATAAGCACTTTGGGAAATTTGGGGATACATGTAAAGTATACTCCCCAAAAAATGTTCCCGTTTTGGGAAAGTTTGAAGAGCTGGAAAGTCTGCTGAGAGTCTCTAGGGGTGGTTGAAAGCCATTAATCTGTTGTTTAGCAAAGGTAGTGTTTCTACTTGGACTGAGGCCTGCATTTAATTTATATGAGTACTGTAGTTTAGCGCGAGACAACATTATTTTAGCAAAAGATATGTTCCACAGAATCTGTGTGTTGACATAGATCATCTCACAAGTCTGGGGGTATCTCCTTAAAACTTTTCAGCGTTTAGTCAACCTCATGTTTGACGCATGTTTTTCTTTCTTTTGTAGAACACAAAAGGAGAACATTGCAAAACTCTTTCCAATGCTATTACAGTAAATGTGGCTTTGAAGCTTAAAAAGCTCTATGTAATTATCATAACAGTGATTCGTATGAATTGTGGACAATATTCAGGTTTGTGTGATGAACAGATTGAAATGTAAGTCAATATTTAAAAATATACATCTATCAGCCGTAACTATTTTAATTTGTGAACAAATCTTTATTTGTATCACATCTTATACATGAATCAGCTGATCCAGTTCACAAAACAATCCATTTGCTCCACTTGAAAAAAAAAAAAATTGTTCTTTTTTCTTTTCAAACAAATCTATCATAATTATCAGAAGACTTTGAACATAAAACAAGTATTTGGACTGCTTTTATAATTTAATACTTTTATGGTGCTTGAAAGCCTCAATAACCATTCACTGTAATTGCACTGAAAAACATAAAATTACCAATATTAATCTGATTTTTTTTGTTGTTGTTGTTCCTTGAAAGCAATCCACAAGTGTTTGGAACAACATGGGGGCAACATGCAAATGATGGCAGAATTTTCATTTTTGGGTAAACAATGCCTTTAAGCTTTCCTCTGTACTCGGAAATGTTTCATGTTCTTGTAAGATGTTCTCCACAGGTTTTCCCACAGGTTTTTGCCTCCAGGTTATTGAATCGATGTGAACAATATCTTGACTTTGCAATGATGACACCGAAAGACTTCAGAGGAGAGATGAGAGCAATGATACAGTATATAAATGCATGTTCCTGCATGTGTTGGTGTGCAGGGTGAGATGAGCCCTGAGAGTGGTCAAGTTGGAAGAAAATTGTCACATTCTTGTTGGAACCAAGGCCCCAGTCATCAGAAAGAATTCTTGTTTTTTTTAAGTTTTTATTCTATGAATCACAGCAATTACAAAGACTGCAAAAAAACTGCATTTTAGTCACCATTGAACAACTATAACCATTTATATGAAAGCCTCAAAATGCCTTTTTAAAAGTTTTACTATTTTTAACTTGACGTGGTGTCTGAAAAGGCCACATTCGTTGTGTGAGGAGCTGAAAAAATATTGCAAAATGGATTGCCTTGGACTATAGGCTAGGCTGCAGTAAAAACCGGTAGAAATAGGACACCAAATACTGTATATGAAGGAATTTTCAGCTGCTTCATGTGTATTTGAATTTTGCACTACATTGTGTTGTGTTGTAAGTAATATAAAAATCAAACAAACAATATATTAATTTCATATATTCATTTTTTTGTCATCTCTTTTTGATGATTTACACATCTGTCATGATGTTTTAGAATATTGTATAATTTCTGATTACTGTAACTTGATTAATCAGCATATTATGTAATTAATTTTATCAGATTTGTTTCATTTGACAGAACCTAGATATACTATAAACAATTTAATAGTTTGGAGTAGTTTGATCTTTGTAAGCTTATTTTATTAAAAAAATAAAGGTGAATTCAGAATCAGAAAACATATAAACTTGTAATTTTGAGATACAAACTTACAATTCTTAAATAATAATTAAGAAAAATCTGAATCATGAGATGTAAGCTGATCATTCTGAGAAAAAAGCTATGAGATAAAAAATTATGTGTTTTATTTTTACACCATGGTGGAAATAACCTTCCATAAATCAGAACAATAAAACAACAAAGTACCAACTTTAAACATCTGAGAGCCAGTGAGCCTATAAATATATGAATCCCATTTTGGGATGTTGTGCCATTCCTGTTGTAGGATTTGATGAAGTTTCTGGTCATCTGCTGGCAGACGGTCACTTCTCCAGTGTAGCCTAATTGTGTTGGTCACGCTCTCATGAGATCACAGAAGGTCAAAACAGTCAGCACTCAGTGGAGCAACTTACTCCGTGGTATCTGGCAACACATAATGTGCCTGCAGCATGCTGGTAGCTTTTTCCCTTGCTTCAGGTAACATTTAAGTCATAATGGAAGGCATTACGGAAAACCGGGGCCATTTTCTCATTGTGGCTTATAGGCTTTGAATTCTTATATGTGCCATTAGCCATTAGCATCATTCATGTGTATTGCATATTTGTAATTGCAAATTTTCAGTTCAATTGAACCCTCTTAATAATGTCAGACTTTGAATTATGATTACATTGAATCACCACTTAGAGGAATCACCACTACACCACCACACTTCATGAATCACCACTTAGAGGAAATGTATTGTTTGGGGGACATTATGAAGCAAATCATTAGGCAGCAACAAAATAGAATTAAGTTAACAGACGCAGGAAATATTACTGTCGGCTTAATGATCTGTTTGCAAAGCAGGAATCGGAAAGTTGCTAATGTGGTTTGTTTTATAAAAGTGCCATGGAAATGAAATATGCATTCATTATCAGAATACTTCAAGCTGTCAACTAAAATATTTCAATCCAAATTTGCACAAGAAATGGGAAGTCTGAGCAGCGTAGAAAAACAAAAATCCTTTGTAAGTCTTGAAGATAAATCCATAACTGCCGCTTCCTCTGAATGTCAAAAATTAGGTAAATTACATCTGTATTGACTCTGCCCACAGGTTGTATTATTTAAGCTAATGCATTAGTGTACCTCAGTTTGTTTAATGACAGCATGTTTTATGTCCCGGTTTTTTATATTTGTTTCTGATTTATGGGACTTAATAATTAATTAATAAAAAAAATATTAATACATACACAAATTGCTCTCCGCCCTTCGAGAAATGCACACAGTGATACAGCAGTTGTTTCTTATTGTATTTAATAATTAAATAGCAACAAACATCCAGAGTTGTGCTTTTACAGCAGATTCTGTCAAATAATTAACTATTTTTCACTGGTGAGCATGTAAACAGTAACCTAAAAGTATGGTTTGTTGGGTTTCATGCTAAAATTTGAATCAATTCAGGAGATAGAAGAAATCAGGCAGAATCGGTCGACATTAATCTGTGATTTGTATTTAAGGGCTGACTATGAAACTACAGCAACATTAATCAAGCTGCCCATCCAGATGTTCTCAAGGTCAGGCTGTTGCACACAAAAGGCTACATACTGGCACAGCGCTAGGGGAAATGCTGCATAATATTACAGTTTTAGAAAAACACTCATCCGCGGAAGGGGATTGGAAGCTGATACTGATTTAGAATATGTGAGACAAAATCTCTTTTTTGTGTAGGAGGAATTGCATTGAAACTTAGGAGACTTTCCTTCAATGAAAAGATTGTCAGGCTGATCAGAGAGCAAATGTTTAGAGCAGAGACAAGTGCAGTTCTCACTATCTATGATTTACAGTTTCAGTGAAAACTAAATTACAGCTACAATACTGCTGTGTCATCACAGAGCATCTGCTACAGTTAACATAGATTTCCTTTATCTTGCCAAACACAGCATATATTGTGTACAGAAAATACATACACAAAGTCTAAAGATTGACAAGGGGCAGGAAAATCTACATTTAGCACCAATGCTGTAGCTGTGAAATTATTTTTTGCATTGATAAATACCAAAGGTTGGGCACAATAATAATAAAATAAAGTGTAATAAAATGACAGAAAGAGCAATGTACTAAACTGCAATTAAATTAAATTCAGAACAGGAAATAATTCAATTCAAAATAGGAATGAAAATATAAAAAATCAATCTGAACCGTATTCAAATGCTATCAAAACAATATTTTTGAGAGGGGAAAAAAATGTATTACCTGTATAATATATTGAGTAAATCAGAGTATTATAGCAAAGTTAATATATTTAATACTAAATACTAAATTTAAAGGCCATTTAAATAATATACTGTATTATTGTGTGTAAATTATTGCATGTATTTTAAATTGTTTGGATTATTAAAACTATACTGAAATATATTGGTTAAATATTTTTTTTTTTAATTTTGTTTTTATTTCAAGAAATTATTCATATTTATTATTAATTAAATAATTTCTAGTAAATATCATAAACAATTGCAAAGAAACAGCGAGTAAAATTTTATCAAATATAAAATGCTGAAGCAGAAAATCTAAAATAGTATAATGTACAGATTTTAATTGTACAGATACAGCAGTCATATAAATGTGTTCAGTTTACTTTATTTAATTCAAATCACAATTCTGCATCCTGCATGCTTCTTCAGTTTCCTGAAGTAGCAATAAAGATGTACAATATTTAAGTGTTGTTGTAACACATATTGTACTAGTAATCTCAAAGGACAAAGGCTGCATTCAAGCTTTATATGTGTTTGTACATCTACCTAAGAAATAAATCATGAATAAAGGTAACATACTCTTATAACCAGACATCACTTGAGGGGACACACAATTGGTAAGTGTTTACAGCGTGCTTGAGACTTCTGTCATGGTTTTCTTTCCTACACCGTTCTTCTCATCAGATTGAAATTGTATCTGTACAAGGCATTGAAACACAGGATGAGATCTCTTCAGAGGATTATACAACCTTATCTCCCTAATCAGCTGAAAAGAGTTGGAGTTGGTTTGATCTATGAAAGAATCATCTGGGCGAGCAGCCTGTTTTCAAGTAGTTGTGATCACCTTATAATCATTTTATATGAATTTAGAACAGCTTGGAGGATTTAATGACTGCATTCATAGCCGCTGGCTGTCAGTACTTCATGTGAGATGCACGGCAGAGTGACAAATCCATGCAAATTGGCGTGATTGTTCAAAAATGGTCCAAGAAAATAATATATGTGTAAACATTTTCTCTAAAAGAAAGTGTGAAAGTCCTCTGTGTCATGGTAGAATAAGCAGTCCTCAGTTTGATATGTGACCTGTCATATTAGCTCAGGGAGCCAAGTATGGACACATCAATCAGGTCAAAAGCTCCTAGTAAATCACTTTCTACCCAAGGCTCTGGTTACTGCTAAAGCACAGATTTGTCAGGAGGTTGTGTGAATGCTTTTTAATATGATCACTGGTAGAATCTTAATAGAGTATCGTCAGGTGTTTAATTAAATTAGATGTGTAGCCTAGTACTAGTACATATGTAAAACTTTTACTTAAATTGTGACCCTTTACAATCACTGAGTTGTCAGCGGGAGTTTACTTGTTTACACTTTGTTGTAACGAGAAAATTTGCGACTATGTAGAACAGTAGGTTAGTGCAAGCTGAATGAAAACTCCAGCATTTTGAGCATAATGAGTGGACGCACCACTGACAACACCTCTGACTTGTCATTGTGTTAAGCAGACAAGTATGTGATTAGCTACAAAGTTCAATGCTGGTTAACACATTGCTATTACTCTTAAAGGGATAGTCCAACCAAAAATGAAAATGATGTCATTAATGACTCACCCTCATTTCGTTCCAAACCCGAAAGACCTCCGTTCATCTTCGGAACACCGTTTAAGATATTTTAGATTGAGTCCGAGAGCTTTCTGTCCCTCCTTTGAAAGTGTATGTACGGTATACTGTCCATGTCCAGAAAGGTAATAAAAACATCATCAAAGTAGTCCATGTGCATCAGAGCGTCAGTTAGAATTTCTTGAAGCATCGAAAGCAAGTTTTGGTCCAAAAATAACAAAAACTACGACTTTATTCAGCATTGTCTTCTCTTCCGGGTCTGTTGTGAGCGCGTTCACTGCAGTGTAGTGATATCCGGTTCGCGAACGAATCATTCGATTTAACCGGTTCTTCTTAGTGAACCGGTTGAACCAGTTCACCAAACAGTTCGCGTCTCCAATAAGCATTAATCCACAAATTACTTAAGCTGTTAACTTTTTTAACGTGGCTGACACTCTCGAGTCAAGAACCATTTCTATCGGGCGCGTCTGATTTGAGAACCGAGGAGCTGATGATACTGCGCATGCGTGATTCAGCGTGAAGCAGAATGACACACAGCATGTCTGAACCGAACTGGTTCTTTTGGTGATTGATTCTGAACTGATTCTGTGCTAATGTTATGAGCCCAGGTAACCCAAAGGCTTGAATCAAGGGCAATCATCGCCAATGACGTCATTACATCGAGCGCAAAAGAACTGGTGAACGGTTTTTTTTCAACCGGTTCATTGAATCGAACTGTCCGAAGGAACTAGTTCGCCATAAAAAACCGAACGTTCCATCACTACTGGTGATCTGAAAACCGATGCAACCGGTTCTTGACTCGAGAACGAGTCCATCTTTCTTTCTTTATTCTGGCTCAGCTATTTGGTCATCTTCAGTTTTCTATTCACAGCAGTTCAGTCAGTGTACTGTTTGAGTAAATGAATTACTCTGGGATATTGGTTTGTTTGAACTCAGAGGGAGTGTCAGCCGTGTTAAAAAAGTTAACAGCTTAAGTAATTTGTGGATTAATGCTTATTGGAGACGCAAACCATTTCAAATGATTCAGTTCAATTTGGTGAACTGGTTCAAGAAGATCTGGTTACATCGAGTGATTCGTTCGCGAACCAGATATCACTAAACTGCAGTAAACGCGCTAAGAACAGACCCGGAAGAGAAGACAATGCTGAATAAAGTCGTAGTTTTTGTTATTTTTGGACCAAAATGTATTTTCAATGCTTCAAGAAATTCTAACTGACCCTCTGATGTCACATGGACTACTTTGATGATGTTTTTATTACATTTCTGGACATGGACAGTATACCATACACACATTTTCAAAGGAGGGACAGAAAGCTCTCAGACTAAATCTAAAATATCTTAAACGATGTTCCGAAGATGAACGGAGGTCTTTGGGGTTTGGAACAAAATGAGGGTGAGTCATTAATGACATAATTTTCATTTTTGGGTGGACTATCCCTTTAACAGATATCACACAAATATGCAGGGGAGCATTTGAACTGATCAGCTGTTATATTTATCATGAGACGTGAGTAAAACTAACTTACTTTATAAGCTAAGCTTATTACATTATCGCAATATACACGTTATTTCCTATTCCTATTTCCTAATAAAGATATTGCTATGCAAATGGTATCTTATTGTCTTTATAAATGTCCTATGTTGCTAAAATTGCTACATTTAAGAAGCTGATTTTATAGGCCTATTAGACATAATTTGATTTTCAATATACATGATTGAATTAAGTAAATGATTAATATATTTAATTGAATCTGACATAACCAAAAAAGCAAAAGCCAGTTTATTAATCAATATAGCAATTAGCTTTTATAAATGGAGCAAAATAGCCTCAACCAATATAATTAGAGAGCATTGCATGATTTCCCTTCATGTGGCATGTTTTCTATTCAATCATTTACTCGTCTGGCACAATAATGTCTTTGAATTATCTTGGTGGCTTCTTGTAGCAAATATTGGTACGAGATTAAGTGTGATTAATTTGATGTGATTGACAGCTTAATATTTGTAAAACCTTGATTTTGTAAGTTGATTTAAAAGGTGAATATATTAAACTGAAACTAATATGTTAAGCCAGCAGCGGGGAGTAGATTAAATGTTGGCCATTATAAGGGTTGAAATTGTCTTTTTCTGCTTTGGAAGTGAGTGCATGACCAAAAACAAAAAAATCAAACAAGACAATAGTGGGTCCAATCTGGATGCACTTGTCCCACTAGACAGGAGTCAATTTGTTTAGTGTCCACATGCAGGTACGTTGATTTGATGCAGAGTTGAAAGCTCAGGAGTCAAAAGGAACCTCCTTGTTTGTTTTGATGTAGTGCTTGAAGTGAAGTCATCCATCAACCCCTCTGACAGAGGATGAAATAGGGTCCTCTCTATTGCCCCTTTGGGCCGAGGCAACAGGTAAAGGAATGATAACATCAGTCTCAATGTCCGGCAGATCCAGTTAAAAGATCTAGATAATTTCTGACCATGACTTTAAAGTTTTCATGTTGAAGAAAGTTTATTAAGACAGCCTTGTGCCTCTATATAGTCATACACAATTTGTCATCTCTCTTGATGAATGTTATAATTGGCAGTTGAAATGTTGCATGCTTCATTATTAATATTGTACCATTGGTATTTGTGGAAGGCTGTTTGAAGGGAAAACATATTCCCTTAGGACTTCCCATGAACTGGGTGTGTTGCCACATGAGCAATTTGAAAATTAAATTTTTTGTTGACCGTTTACCAGAGGACGGACATCAAATGTGCGATAATCAAACCCCTAGAAAGGGAAAAGCTGCTCTCCGTTTAATAGGCCCATCCATCGGACTGCTCTTTTTTGTGTGTGTGGCCATTAGCGATGATGAACAGAACACACAAGCCGGTAAAACAACATTCGTCTTTTAGCAGTTTTGCTTTATTTGCTCATAGATGCTGTTAATATCTTAAAATCAATGCCGTTTTCTGTCTGAACTTTGTGCCTTTCATCTATACTGAATCAAAGTGAATCTCACTGCTTGTAATATAATTCTTTCAGGGTTTTTTTGTTTGTGTTCCCTTATAGATGGTTGATTTAAGATGAGTTACATATTTTTCCCGGTTTTCAGATATTCATAGAGTAGCTCTTTATTTACAGAAGGTCATAATTTCAACACTCATTACCTGTTGTTTTCCTTGTGCACACACTATCTACCAGGTTTCACAGACATTTGCTGTAGCCGCATATTCTTTAAATTAGTTCCCCTTCTTGACACGTGTAAGCTGTACTGACTTTGTGGCACTTTTACTTGTTTGTTTTTCCAGGAAGGTTGTAAGAATGTGGCCATTATCCATAAAACTTGAATGTATCAGGGTAAATTCCCCAGGACAGCTGTGGATGATGCTCAACTCGGAGTCAGAGCCGTCATTATAAATAATCTCAAAATTGCCCAGCACCTGTCACAGCTCACTGAATGCAAAACTTCCTAGAGGGATAATGATACCCTTGGAAACAGATAAGTGTGCCATGCGTAATCACAGGCTCATGAGTCCTGTAAGGCTCAAAAGTTTATTCTTGGAGGCAAAAAGGGGAAAAAAAGAAAAATGGAGGTAGGCATTGACAGAAGCCAGGTATGAAACCAAGAGTCTTTCATTTCCAACACTGCCAAAGGCTGGAGTCTGAATTCAGCGGTCAGACAGATGTGTGCCATGCATTTAGAGTGCTAAAGATGCTGTAAAATGTATGAGAGGGGTAAAACACTGAGGTTGAGTTCCCCTGTTTGCACAACATCACAGTTCGGTAATGCCTCTGCTCTGTGGGCAAGAGGGGAATGGCCCCTTAACCCTTTCATCGTCTCAATAAATGTGAGGTTGAAAGATCCCTGGGCTGTTTTAACAGCTTTATTTCCGGACCTGGCTTCGATGAGCATGAGAAGAATTATGGCAGTTGGATGGCTTGATTCACATTAATATTTAATTCCTCACTTTTATCTCATTCCGACAATATGAGAGATACTGTAGGGCTTTGGATCCTGACTTTAGAGAGAAGCTAGTGTACCTTGCTAAGCCTTGAGCTGAGAGCAGAGTTGAAAGACCGGTGTGAAAATGGAGGAAGCGATCGATAATATCCTCAGTTAGTTGGCGACCCCGCTGAGGATTTTTCATACGCATTTGATTCACAGGTTATGCCTCTGTTATGCAGATTTGAGTATTCTGCCAACTGTTTAATGTTTATTTAGTGTTTTAGTGTCTGTGATTGGGATTTTGCATTGTTGAAAACTTGCAAGAGCAACAAAGATTTAAATTTATTAACATTGGAATGAATTATATTTTGAGTTAATTTAATGTGACATGTACAGGGGTGCGTTCTCCGATAACGTTGTCTCTTAGCGCGCTACGAATACTCAAAAGGTACACCTTAACTACAGGTATACCTTTGCTACGTGTGTTCTCCGAACTATACCTTTGGATGTTGCTTAAGGTAAACCTTCTTAAGTTCGACCTTAGCAGTTGCTGTCCATGGTGGAGGTGCTGAATAGGTTGATATCGACGCCTCGATGATCGATTGTGCGCTCTTTCCTTCACAGTGGTATAGGTAAAGTATTGAGAAAACAATATTCTTTATAAAGAAGCATTTTAGAAATAGTACAAACTGCATTTATCGGGGCTTATTGAAATAAGTACATGCAGAAATAAATACGAGTATGTGTTTATAATTTAGCAAGTGTACAATCCCAAACCCTCACGGCCATAAGTGTGTTAATGTTCTCCACAACGTATGCTGATTATCCACCAGCCGTATCACATTATTGGCGTAAATCGCTCATTTGTGTAATTGGATGATTTCCTCAATAAAAGCGCAAGCATGAGAGACATACCGACATTCACTATGTGGGGGAAAAAAGTCCGCAAAAAGAGATCGCCCAGCCACACTGAGGTCTTACTCAGCCCATATCCATCCCCAACAACCTCCAGAAAACTCCACCACGGCATAAAAACGAAGAGCCGCCAGCAGCTGAATTTCGGGGCTGAGGGGGTAGCTCCGTCGAGCTCCGTGCTGCTTCTCTTATAAAGTAGTTGACAAACTCTAACTGGCTCCGCGGACGCCGCCGTCTTTGATTTAAAACAAGTACTCGCTGTCTCGCTGCCATAGCTATAAAGTTTGTGTAAACTCATCTTTCTTTATATAGACTCCTAAGCCTTTTCTGTCAAATGGTTCGCCAGCTGATGTGCCTTAGGATAGTAATTAAAAAAGCTAACAACCATTAGTGTATGGAAACTTTATTAATGAAAACACTTCCATACACTGGGTGTAGGCTATAACAACTTAAGTATTTTATGTGTATAAATTTAAAGTAAAGTAAAAATGTAATTTTAATACTAAATAAGATTTTATATTAAATGTTCATATAAAATTTTCTATGTGTAATTAAACTGCGATGTAAAAAATCTTTTTGCGTAGTGGTGGCCACTAGCGGTATGAACCGTCAGCAGCGATAAGGTATAGCTAAGAGCGCTCCAGACCAACCTTACGAACGTATGACTTGCAGAAGGTATACTTAACTAAGAAGGTTTCGGAAACCACGTATTAACGATAAGGTACTTCTTAAGGTACAACTTAAGAACGACGTAGCGTTAAGGTAGTTTCGGAGAACGCACCCCAGATCCCCAAAAGGCTTGTTTTTATAGTTTGAGTGTTTGGGTTTTAGCCATCGCTTTAATTTTGATGGTTTCATCCTCTTGGCAAACAATAATCCGCCACACAAAACACACTGTGGTGGACAAAAACCCACGTTTGTTGCAAGTGAATCTGCATTTAATGTATGCTTGGTCTATTTTTGTGTAAAGTTTTTGCTACCACCAACCAACTACCAAGAACTACCAACAACAAAATTATTTTCTTCTCTGTTTTAATGTTAAGCATATTTAATTTTCTGTCATACTGTACCTATGCATGATTATATTGTTGGTTATTTTTATTGTATTATTTATATTTTCATTTCCATTTAAATCATGACTGATCTGAATAGATATGTCTGGGTCAACCAGGAGAGATCTATAACCTGTCTATAAATGACAGGTATGCTACGAAAATAAATGAATACATGGGAGCGATTATATCATTGGTGAAATATGTACAGAATTATAGGAAAATGCTGTTATTGACCTGACTTCAAAATCAAAGTTCAATGCCCCCAGAGATTTCTGAGACCTAATATTTAACCTAATATAGTTTACAAATTTATCTGTGAACCCCATCTCCAAGGATGGCAGTGATCATAAGAGTAAGACTATAAGAGCTGATTTTCTCTGTGAGTTGTTTGTCTTTCACATAGAAAGGTTTTTTTTGTTGTTGTTTTTGACAGGAAAATCATTTGAGCCTTTGAACCTTATGACCTGCCAAGATTACCTTGAATTATTAATTTGCTATTTCTAGATATGACTGTAGAGACATCTTTTGAATGCCGCTTATGATGTTTGGACTGCCAAGTGTACAGTCAAATCTTGATTTTGGCTACTATGTAAAATACAGACTTTGTATGAACATGATATTCTGGTTATACTATACAATAAGGTCTCATGTGTTAACAGTAGTTTAATGATGAGCGTGATTTCACCAAGTACAACATGTTCCTTGATCAACATCCTTGTTGATCCTGGAACACTCCAATCAGAATTGAGGGATAACTTTTCAGGAAACATCATTTCACACTGATTTTAGAAATAAATTATGGGTAGGATTAGGTTTTGAGGTAGGGATTGGGTTAAGTCTATATTTTTTTTGGACTGTAATGTTGATCCAGGAACAAGTCCTACTTGGCAAAACCACGCAACTATAGTTTTAATGCAGTTACTATCATGGGTCAGGGAGAGCCTCCAGGAAGCCATGGTAGATCTGAGAACTCAACACAGGGAACAAACAATATTTAAACACATGACACAGTGGCACACACCTGGGAACAAATGAACTAATTAATTAACCAAATTAACTAAACGGGGAACATGTGGCGATGTGGAAGAAATCCATGCCAGCTTTTCACTTTTTCTAATGGGCGGAAATCAATGAGGAAATTTAATATAAAAGAGAGTTAGAAACGGAAGAGGAAGAGGGAAGTAAAAACAAAACACACGTGTAGGTTGTATCGGAATGGGACGCACGCTACCTGAAGGTCGTGGCTATTCTTTGCTGGAATCTCTGTGCATGCGCTGACTGGGTGCGATCGCCAAAGTGTCAGAGAAATTGAGCTCTACTGCATGGTTCGGTCGCCTACCTGGCGCAACACAATCCAGTCTGGTTCGTTCGCCTGCCTCAGGTACTAGTGATGTTGTCCATCATTTGTTAACCTCACGTCAAGTCTCCAAACTCTGTCCCCGGCCCGGGATTAGTGGCCGCTACACAGACTTCACACAGACACCACACACACATCCATACACTCTCATTGCACACACATACACCCATACACAAACACTCGTTTGGATTATTTATTTTATTTTATTTTTTTCTCTTGTTTCCTTTTTTTTCGTTGATGAAAATTGAACATGGAAAAACTGAGTTGGAAAAAGAAACGAACTTTAAGACACTCGTGAATCAAGGACTCTCGTGATTTTGTGCTTGTTTATGAAATCTTGAATTGAACTTGAACAGCAATCTACTTACTTTCTGTTTACACTATTTCTTCTGTCATTTGTTATGTGAAGTAACGAAAAAATTACAAATGGTGTGAAAATTTAACTTCGGTTTTTTTTTTGGAAAAATATGTTTTCTTAAAATATATTTTTGTTGTTGTGTAACAGTGGCTTGAGCTATTTACGGGGAAACTGAAATTAATTACGCCTATATATATATATATATATATATATATATATATATATATATATATATATATATATATATATATATAATTTTTTTTTTTTTTTTTTTGACAAGTTTTGCTTGTCTGGCGCCCGAACAATTTAAATTAAATTTACATTTATCAACTCAAAAAATTTTATTTGGGGCAGCCACCGTTACATAAGTGGCGCCCAAACAGGGACCTGAAACTTAAACACTTAGATAAACCTGGACGACTTGAAACTTAAACATGGTCAACTGGACAGACATTTCACACAGAGTATTCTGTTGCAATTTATTTTTTCAAACTTTTATACATTGTTTTTTTTCACTCAACTTACATTTCACTACATTTTTACACTGACTACACATACACTGACAATCAAACATGGCTACCACTCCTCTCTCTCCATCCACTTTTGTGGAGATTGAACCACCGGCACCCGATGTTGCTACCCCAGTCTGGCCTCCAGCACCCTGTCCTCTACTTTCTCCACCTGGACTCTTTCGTGTTCCTCTCCATGTCACTCCTACTCAAGCCAGCACTACTGACATACCAGGAACCCAGGTGCGGTTTGCAACTTCACCAATAGCTGGCAGTACTCCTGTTCAACCCTTCATCTTGGAGCAGGAACCGAATGGCGACCCTATGCAGATATGTACATTACTTGAGCCTTCATCTCTATCTTCAGCGGCACAGCAGGACTTGCCTGGTATCCTATCAACTCCTGGAAAAGGAATGCATCAACTCACTCAAGTTAAAGAAAACTGGGACACGTTGACACAACATATGCAAACCCATGAGAAATCCATTGGTGAACTTGCCATAGAACTTAAAACCCTGTCTGCACGCCAAGACAGCCTGATTTCTAACCTTGCTGATAAACTCAAGCACAATCAACAAGAAGTGCTCACCCACATTTCTGAAAGTAAGAAACATGTGAAGGAAGAAGCTGATCAACTCACTAAATCACTTAAAGTTATGATTTCTGATGAACTTCACAAAGCTAAGACTGCATATGTGTCTGAAGTGCGGTTTATGATCGACCAACTTCAAGTGGAGCTTCAGCAAGACATCAAATCCTACCTGGTAACCCATCAAAGAAATCATGATCAGTTGTCTACAGAGCTCACCCAGTGTATCCAAATCATCAACACATTGTGTGCAACTGTAAAAAGCTTACAAACTGAACTTGATAGGAAGACTCGAAAAGCAAGAGAAACAAATGACTGACCTGCAGACCAGAAATTACTCACCTTTACCTCTTAACGCTCCAGTTTCAGCTGTATCACCAGTGATCGCTCCTTTGCTTCCTGCTCCTGTTGTAAAGAGTGATCATATTAAGATTTCATTTCCTACTTTTGGGAGACAGTCAGATGACATGGACCCCTTGCTCTATCTAACTCGATGTCAGGATTTCTTAGCGTTACATCCTCTTACTGATGCTGACATCCTGGCCACTTTCCGCACTGTCCTTTACGGTACTGCCCGGGACTGGTGGGAAGTTGCACGGTCCTCAATAACCACGTGGGAAGAATTTGAATCTGCTTTCCTCTCTGCTCTCCTCTCAGAGGTTTATGAAGATAAGCTTGCTGAACGGGTAAGGACAAGAACACAGGGAGAAAGAGAGAGCATTAGAGACTTTGCATTTACGTACAGAGCTCTCTGCAAAAGGTGGAAGCCCTCCTTGATGGACAGTGAATTGAATAAAAAATATGAACCCCTATCTTGCAAGCCAGATTCGCAGTCGGGTGAACACAGTCGATGAACCTGTGAAATTGGGCCAACAGCTGGAAAAAGACTACGAACAACAACTGCAATATGAAAAACGTGTGAGTTCTAAGCAACCCTTATCCATGCCTCAAAGACCTATTGCCAACCACCCGGCAGAGAAGCCTTTAGTGCAATGCTGGCAATGTAAAGGCCATCACTCCCCTGGCAGCTGTCCTCACTTTGTCTCTTCTCAGTCCCAGTCACCTCAGTCCACCAGCAAACACCTTTCCTCTAATAGCAAGCGGACAACATTTCCAGCTTCTAAAGGTACTGGTCCACCTGGCAATCAATCTGTGTCTGCCAGCTTTACTCAGAAGTCACCAACAACTGGTAAGAAAGCACCACCTACTGAAATTGTTCCACAACAGTTAGTGATACCACTCTGTATTGGTACCTGGAAGGGAAAAGCCATTGTTGATACTGGGGCTAGCTACACCCTTCTACATGAGAATCTCTGGAAGGAACTCACTTCACAAAAACTCAATCCATGGACCCAGAGTCCACTCTACCTCGCCAATGGGGAAGCAGAAATTCCTTTAGGTTGGATAAACATGCCAATCACCTTACATAAAAAAATATTCACCATATCTGCTGTTGTTCTATCAGCCAAAGCCCTGGCCTATGCAGTCATGTTAGGACTGGACTTTATCTTCTCTAGTGGGCTGCAGATCAATGTGGCAGATCAAAAGTATTCATTTCAGTCCAATCCTAAAGAGTATTATCCTTTCCAGCCAACAAATGCCAGTGTACCAGTTATCAGCTCCCAACATTCAAAGGGAAAGACTGGAAATAAAAACTCCAACAGTCTCTCTCTACTATCTTCTGTTCCTCCTCCTCAACTTAACATGTTTCAACCAGCCTACCTGGATGACAAGACACTAATTGACACTGCTGTACAGCATGCCCACTTACCTCCGGAAGGCAAGCAACAGTTACTGCAGATCCTCGAGTCAAACCCTCAAGTTTGTACCCATTGTCCGGGACGCACTGAAGTTACACAGCATCACATATATACTACCCACCAAGTACCTGTCATTACAGAGCAACTGGAGGAGATGTTGACTGCCGGCATCGTAGAACCTTCACATTCTGGATGGGCCTCACCTGTCATCTTGGTCCCTAAAAAAGATGGAAGCCTTAGGTTTTGTGTGGACTACAGGAAAGTTAATGCCATTACAGAGAATGATGCTTACCCTTTACCCATCATCACTGAGATCTTAGAGTCACTATCTGGAGCGGCCATCTTTTCCACGATTGACCTTATCCGTGGCTACTGGCAGGTGAACATGGATCAAGAAAGTAAACCAAAAACTGCTTTCACAACTCCATCAGGACTGTTTCAGTTTAATGTTATCCCGTTTGGGTTAAAAAATGCCCCAGCAACCTTCCAAAGACTAATGGAGTTTTAGGAGAATTGCGTGGAAACATCTGCTTTGTCTACATTGACGACATAATTATTTACTCACCATCTGTAGCCCAGCACTTCTCCGACCTCCAGGCTGTTCTTTACAAACTGCAAATGGCTGGCCTCAGAGATTTGATTTTATCATTGAATATCGCAAAGGAAAACTAAATATGGCACCTGATGCTCTGTCTCGGATTCGTACCAGTTGTAACCTGTGCACCAACCAACACCAGCAGGAGAATCCTGAGCTTCCGATGTCTCCAGCCACAATCTGGGAGGAACAGCACAAAGACCCTCACATCATCAAAACACTTCAAGCACTTGCAGAAAATGATTCCCCTCTAAAAGATCAGTATGAGATAGTTGAAGATAAACTCTATCACAAAAGTCACCTGCCGAACAATCAAGTTCATTACAGAGTGTACATTCCCAACAGCCTCGTGTCGTCCATTCTACACCACTACCACGCAAATCCCTGGAGGGGTCATGTAGGTATTTATACGACCTACAAGCGTATCCATGATGTTGCATTCTGGCCTGGAATGTGGACTGACATAAAACACCATGTTAAAAAATTTGTCAAATGACAGACTCTTAAGGGAGAAAATCAGAAACCTGTGGGCAAACTACAACAAGTCACCACCACCCGTCCCAACGAGATGCTTGGAGTGGACATTATGGGCCCAATGCCACGCAGCACACAGCAAAATGAGTACCTCTTAGTCGTAGTAGACTATTACTCCCGGTGGGTGGAATGTTTCCCCATGCGCAACGCTAAAGCTCAGACTGTTGCATTACTTCTTCGGAAGGAAATTCAAACCCGTTGGGGGGTACCGGACTTCATTCTGTCGGATAGAGGAACACAATTTGTGTCATCACTGTTCAGAGAACTCTGTCAAAAGTGGAGTATCAAACCTAAATTAACGACATCATACCATCCACAAACAAATATGACAGAGAGGGTAAATCGTACGCTCAAATGCATGATTTCAGCCTATGTGGACAATAATCACAGGAAATTGGACCAATATTTACCGGAACTCCGTTTCGCTATTAATTCAGCTGTCCAGGAAACGATTGGGATGACCCCTGCAGAGCTTCATTTGGGAAGGAAGCTGCAAAGTCCCATGGACAAGTTGTTACATGGCAAGAATATAATTCCAGACTGTCTATATTACGATACAGTCCACCATCTAACTGAGCTTCAGACCAAAGCCATGGAATGCTGCAAAAAAGCACAAAAGACACAGCTTCGGAATTATAATAAAAAAAGACGAGATGTCACATACAAGGAAAAGGATCGTGTGTGGATGAGAACTTTTCCACAGTCTAGTGCACAACACCACTTCACTGCAAAACTGGCTCAGAAATGGAAAGGCCCTTACGGTGTCATAAAGCAGATGGGTCCATTGAACTGTCGAGTAGCACTAGAGTCCACTGGCGAAGATGTTCGCATAGTGCATGTGTGCAACCTGAAACCATGCTTTCCCACGGCTGAAGAGCCAAAAATTCAATTAATCGTCTGATGAAGAGGAATTCATTGGATTTTAAATATGATTCATATTTCCACAACCATAGATTGTTTTCTCCAGAGAGGGAGAGTGTGGTGATTTGGAAGAAATCCATTCCAGCTTTTCACTTTTCCTAATGGGCGGAAATCAATGAGGAAATTTAATATAAAAGAGAGTTAGAAATGGAAGAGGAAGAGGGAAGAGGGAAGTAAAAACAAAACACACGTGTAGGTTGTATCGGAATGGGACGCACGCTACCTAAAGGTCGTGGCTATTCTTTGCTGGAATCTCTGTGCATGCGCTGACTGGGTGCGATCGCTAAAGTGTCGGAGAAATTGAGCTCTACTGCATGGTTCGGTCGCCTGCCTGGGGCAACACAATCCAGTCTGGTTCGTTCGCCTGCCTCAGGTACTAGTGATGTTGTCCATCATTTGTTAACCTCACGTCAAGTCTCCAAACTCTGTCCCCGGCCCGACCCACAGACTTCACACAGCCACCACACACACATACATACACTCTCATTGCACACGTACACCCATACACAAACACTCGTTTGGATTATTTATTTTTCTTTGCTTTTTTTCTTCTTTTCTCTTGTTTCCTTTTTTTTCTTTGATGAAAATTTAACATGGAAAAACTGAGTTGGAAAAAGAAACTAACTTTAAGGACTCTCATGATTTTGTGCTTGTTTATGAAATCTTGAATTGAACTTGAACAGCAATCTACTTACTTTCTGTTTACACTATTTCTTCTGTCATTTGTTATGTGAAGTAATGAAAAAAATATAAATGGTGTGAAAATTTAACTTCATGTAGTTTTTTTTGGAAAAAAATGTTTTCTTAAAATATATTTTTGTTGTTGTGTAACAGTGGCTTGAGCTATTTATGGGGAAACTGAAATTAATTACGCCTATATATATATATATATATATATATATATATATATAAAAATTATTTGACAAGTTTTGCTTGTCTGGCGCCCGAACAATTTAAATTAAATTTACATTTAAGTAAGCCACCGTTACAAATACGAGTCGTGAGATAAGAATTCAAAAAACTGATTATGCCTTTGTGTCACGGTTCTCAGATATATGGTGTCATCTTGTTGTCTATGTGTAGGTTGCGGGGTGTATCACCTGATTGTTCTGTGTGGGCGTCGCCGCTGATTACTGATCAGCGGCAGCTGCGTTTTATTACATCTTGCCTATATTAACGCCTTGTCTTTCGTCTCATGTTTGTCAGATCGTTGGTTGGAGACCTGGTGTTTGTTCGTGTCTCTCGTGTTGTTGTCCCTGCTCCAAGGCAACCGCACGGTCGCTGATTACGCCATCGAGTTCCGCACCCTCGCGGAGGAGTGTCGGTGGAACGAGGAGGCGCAGTGGGACGTTTTCCTGCATGGGCTGGCTGATCGCGTCCACCGTGAAATCTACACCCTGGACTTACCTGAGACTTTTAATGGCCTGGTAGAGCTGGCATTACGTGTGGATTCACGCCTTCGATGAGTGGAGGCTATGGAGGAGTCTGGAGAACGATGCAGCGGTCTTCGAAAGTCCTCACCATCTACCCTCCTTCCGGTAAGACTGAGATGGGCCACCAACGATGTCACCTGCAGTGCACTTCTGGATTCCGGGGCCGAGGGCAGTTTCATGGATTACAACTTCGCTCAGCAACATGGCATCTCCACTTCCTCCCTCGAGCACCCCATCTCCGTCAGCGCACTCAATGGACAGTCACTACCTACTCTCTCACACATCACGGATTTCATCACACTCATCACCTCTGGTAATCACTCCGAAGAGACTCAGTTCCTTCTTATGGACTCACCTCACGCTCCCATCGTCCTGGGCCACCCCTGGCTCAGGAGGCACAATCCCCGCATTAACTGGATTCTGGGTACTGTCACTGAGTGGAGCACCCGTTGTCATAAGTCTTGTCTTTTGTCTGCTTGTTCCACGGTGTCTGTTTCTGTCTTGCAGGATGAGACTGTGGATCTGTCTAACGTGCTCAAGGAGTACCTCGACCTGAAGGAGGTGTTCAGTAAGTCCCGGGCTGCTTCTCTCCCTCCACATCGCCCCTACGATTGTGCTATAGACCTAGTGCCGGGTAAGTCTCCGCCTAAGGGCAAATTATACTCTTTGTTCCCGAGAGGGAGGCCATGGAGAAATACATTTCTGATTCTCTGGCAGCCAAGATCATTCGCCCTTCCTCTTCTCCAGCGGGGGCGGGGTTCTTTTTTGTGGGGAAGAAGGACGGTTCCTTGCGACCTTGTATTGATTACCGGGGGCTGAACAACATCATGGTTAAGAATAACTATCCTTTGCCGTTGATGTCTTCGGCCTTCGAGAGGTTGCAAGGAGCATCCGTCTTCACTAAATTGGACTTGCGTAATGCCTATCATTTGGTCCGCACCAGGGAGGGGGATGAGTGGAAGACCGCTTTTAACACCCCCAGAGGGCACTTTGAATACTTGGTTATGCCCTTCGGGCTTTCCAACGCGCCTGCGGTCTTCCAGGCACTCGTCAATGATGTGTTGAGAGACATGGTTGATCAGTTCATATATGTCTACCTGGATGACATATTGATATTTTCTTCGTCTCTCCAGGAACATGTTTAACACATCAGACGAGTGCTTCAGCGGCTGTTAGAGAATGGTATTTTTGTCAAGGCGGAGAAATGCGAATTTCATGCACAATCTGTTTCCTTCCTAGGGTACATCGTCTCGTCTGAGGGAATTCGCATGGATCCTGACAAGGTTAAGGCTGTGGTGGATTGGCCAAGTCCAGATTCCCGTAAGGCCCTACAGCGGTTCCTGGGGTTCGCCAATTTCTACCGGCGTTTTATTCGCAACTTCAGCCAACTAGCCGCGCCTCTGACTGCCTTGACCTCCCCCAGAATGGCCTTCAGGTGGTCAGATGCAGCTGAGGCTGCATTTGCTAAACTGAAGAGTCACTTCGTTTCGGCTCCCATTCTGATTGCCCCTGATCCATCACGTCAGTTCGTGGTGGAGGTCGATGCGTCAGAGGTGGGGGTAGGAGCAGTTCTTTCCCAGCGGTCTCCCTCAGATAACAAGATGCACCCTTGCGCGTTTTATTCTCACCGTTTATCTCCCGCGGAACGTAATTATGATATTGGTAACAGAGAGTTTTTGGTGGTCAAATTAGCGTTAGAGGAGTGGCGTCACTGGTTAGAGGGTTCGGGGGTTCCCTTTATCGTCTGGACTGATCACAAGAACTTAGAGTATATATGATCAGCTAAAAGGCTCAATTCCAGGCAGGCTCGGTGGGCACTTTTTTTCGGTCGTTTTGATTTTACTCTATCGTACCGCCCGGGCTCCAAAAACATCAAGCCCGATGCTCTTTCTCGTATTTTTGGTCCGTCCGAACGCCCGTCCCCTCCCGAGTGTATTCTTCCTGAGACATTAGTGGTCTCCACTCTGACATGGGAGGTCGAATCAAAGGTCCTGGCGGCCTTAGAAGGGGTAACGCCTCCGCCCGCATGCCCACCGAACCGTTTATTTGTGCTGGATGAGTTAAAGTCCTGCGTCATTAAGTGGGGTCATTGCTCTAACATTGCTTGCCATCCAGGGGTTAATCGAACCAGATGTTTGGTCAAGCAACGATTCTGGTGGCCAGGTATGGCTCGTGACATCCGCGATTTTGTTTTGGCTTGCTCAGTTTGCGCCACTGGTAAGACTTCCAATCGTCCTCCAGATGGGTTACTCCAACCGCTGTCTGTCCCTTCGAGACCCTGGTCCCACATCGCGCTAGATTTTGTCACCGCCCTCCCACCCTCCCAAGGGTACACGGTTGTTTTGACCGTTGTGGACTGGTTCTCGAAGGCGACCCATTTCATACCCTTGGCCAAATTACTTTCTGGCAAGGAGACAGCGGTTGCTGTCATTGACCACATCTTCCCGATACATGGCCTCCCAGTGGATGTGGTTTCTTACAGGGGGCCCCAGTTTGTGTCCAAATTTTGGCAGGAGTTTTGTAAGTTATTGGGGGCAACGGTTAGTCTTTCCTCCTGGGTTCCATCCCCAGACCAATGGTCAGACCGAGAGAGCCAACCAGGATTTAGAGCGTATGTTGCGATGTTTGGCATCCAAGAATCCTTCCTCCTTGAGTCAACAACTCTCTATGATTGAGTACGCACATAACTCGTCACCAGTGTCTTCTACGGGCCTCTCCCCGTTTGAATCTAGCTTAGGTTACCAGCCACCTGTTTTTCCCAGTCTGGAATCCGAAGTTGCGGTTCCCTCTGCCCACGCCTTTGTCCAGAGGTGCCGCCGCACCTGGAACAGAGCCCGTGAGACTCTGTTGCAGGTGAGGGCGCGCACCAAGGCTAAGACCGATCGCCACCGGTCAAGGCCACCCGTGTACGTCGTTGGTCAAAAAGTGTGGCTTTCTACCAAGAATATTCCGCTCCGCTCCGTTGCTAATAAACTTGCTCCCAAATTCATTGGCCCGTTTACTGTCACCAAAATCATTAGTCCGGTGGCAGTCCGCCTCAAATTGCCTCCAGCGTACAGGAGGATTCATCCCGCCTTTCATGTTTCCAAAATTAAACCAGTTTTTCATTCACAGCTTAATCCGCCTGCCCCGGTTCCTCCACCGCCGCGACTCGTAGACGGGGAACCAACCTATTTGGTTAACCGTATTCTGGACTCGAGGCGGAGGGGACGTGGATTCCAGTACTTGGTGGACTGGGAAGGTTACGGTCCAGAGGAGAGAAGTTGGGTACCTGCCCGGGACATTCTGGATCACTCCCTTATCGATGATTACAATCGACAGGTAAGGGGTGGTGGGAACGCCGAGAGGCGTTCCTAGGAGGAGGGGTACTGTCACGGTTCTCAGATATATGGTGTCATCTTGTTGTCTGTGTGTAGGTTGCGGGGTGTATCGCCTGATTGTTCTGTGTGGGCGTCGCCGCTGATTACTGATCATCGGCAGCTGCGGCTTATTACATCTTGCCTATATTAACGCCTTGTCTTTCGTCTCATGTTTGTCAGATCGTTGGTTGGAGTCCTGGTGTTTGTTCGTGTCTCTCGTGTTGTTGTCCCTGCTCAGGATTTCTCGTCGCTGTTTCCTGTTGCCTGTCTGTTCCTGTGGATTTAGTTCTGGATTTCCTCGTTCATCTCTTCAGCCTCGGTTACTTCACGGACTCCACTCACCACGGACACCATCGCCCATCAAGGTCCCTGTGTTGCCATCTCTCCTGCTGCTTTATTGTCTTGTCATTTATTGTACATCTGACTTATTCAGCGTTAAGCTCTATTAAAGGAGATATTAACTTGCAATTGGATCCAGTCTTCTTTGCCGTGACACTTTGTCACTATTAAACAATCACGTTGTCCTTTTGATTGTGATTCTTGTATTGTCTGCAGTATGTTTTGCAGAGTGATGTCAGATGGTCAGAACTGCTGTCTAAGTTACTATACTTTTGTCTCAATATACATTATGTTACACTAGAGTTATGGCATGTTTAATGTACAGATAAGATTGTACTGGTTTAAATTTTGAGAATATATCATTAATCAAACTGAAACTAAAATGAAGTTTTAGTCCATTTTGAAGTCATAAAAATATTTTTTTTTTTTTGAGTGTTGTTAAAATATTCACCTTTTTAAGATTCAGACACTTGAATCTTTACAAAACCCATGACACATCTTAAGAGAGGAGATTTAACATTGTGACCTAGATATTTTACGAAATCATACACTTTTCAAGTCAGGTCACAGACGAGAGTGGAAAGTCCATCATGAGGGATTATGGCTGCATAATATATTTACAGATTACTATTCTGTCTCAAATGCTGAAGCAAGGCAGTGCATGGAAATACTTCAAATGTTATGCCAGTTATGACTTGAACATTTTTCTCAGGTCATCTCCTTACCAATTCAGCTCAGAGAGATAAATGGAAATATTACTGAATGTAAAATAAAATCACACACAGGGTTGTTTAGGGAAGAAAATGACTGGGAAAATGACTGCATATCTTAATGGAACATATAATATAAAATGTGATAAGTTTTATAAATTCTGACAAAGACAGCTGGTTAATAGAACGGTTCTTATACATTTATTTTCAGTATAGTCTAAATGGACTCTTGTACGGAAGTTCTAAGCGGCCATGCATTATCATTTTTTTCCTTCTTGTTTTCTCATTATAACGACTTAATTTTCTCGTTATCTTGACATAACGAAAGTCGTTTTCAAGTTATAATGACTTAATTTTCTCGTTATCTCGACATAACGAAAGTTGTTTTCTCCTTATAACGACTTAATTTTCTCGTTATCTCGACATAACAAAAGTTTGTTTTCTCGTTATGACGACATGACAGTTTTACTGTTGCTATATTGAACTCAACTTTGACAGGCATCTGATGGAGAACCATGCAGGCGCTCTTTCTGTAGCCTATATTTCAGCAAATTTTGCTTCGCCTAGGTAATAAAGTCTACAATACTGTACATAAATAAAGGCTGATCAATCACTGTTGATTTTTCCAGAGACAGTACACTAAACATTTTGTTTTTGTAATTAACATGTTTAAATGGCAACACCGCAAACACTTAATTCAGAAGGATGCAGAACTACTATACGATCTTTTAGAGCTGCTTGGATTAAACTCACTTTTAATTTTCCCTTTATTTTAAATAAAATTATATATAATTTGTAATTTTTAGAAGTCATTAGGTATGCTGTGACAGATACCATGTGCGTTACAAGCTTCAGTTTGAAAAGAGCGTTCATGTGTATGTGTAATGTATGTGTGTGTGCAGAAAAACAAACGATTACAACATTATAGAACAAAACTGATTTAAAGTAGCCTATGCACTTTACATATGCATCACATTTCTCATCAATATGGTTAACAATAAAGATTAATAATAAGGAAAAGAAGCACATCACAAATAGCCTAGTTAAATCCCGTCCTACTGTAGATAAACAGAACATCTTATTAACTAGCAATCATGTGCCTAAAAGAAGCACAAATAAAGATATAGATGCAAACAGAATACAGTGATGTCAACCTTGGTTTTGATAAGCAGTTATTTTATGACACAGAACGCGTTGGTGAAACTCATGCATCTAGCAAGAAATTACTACACAAAATAATCATATTGATTCAAGCATTTAACGTTTATGAATTAATTAAATGTCAGCAATGAAGAACACTGCACAAATTATAGCGATCGCGAGGAAGGTACGCGTACAGTAAAGTGGATAGTGTACAACACCCCATCAGTTATATTCAGGTCTATAGTGCTACCTGCTGGCGCAGTTTTGTAACTTCTTATTGAAAATTAAGTCGTTATAGCGAGAAAACGACTTTCGTTATGTCGAGATAACGAGAAAATTAAGTCGTTATAACGAGAAAACGACTTTCGTTATGTCGAGATAACGAGAAAATTAAGGCGTTATAATGAGAAAACAAAAAGGAAAAAAATTATAATGCATGGCTGCTTAGAACTTCCGTACTCTTTAACAGAATTAGAGTTAAATATCTACCCCTCAACACCCCCTCCCCCCACCTCAATTTTGATACATGTAGTCCTAGCATCGTAAAACTATACACAAATCACAGTGGACATCAAAGCCATGTGAGAAAGCCTTAAACAGTCCACCTGTAGTAAGGAGGGCCAATGCATCAAAATGGAAAACCAGAAAATGGGTTCGTTTCCTAGCGGCAGGGTTCAATCTCCACCTTTCTTTCAACATTAAAAAATAAAGCCCTTGAGCTGCAGTTCTTTGCTTTTGAGTTTACTTTGTGCAAATACACTGTGTGGAATAACAGTAGAAGGCAGAGTAATAAAACACATTAAAATGTTCAACTTGATCTTTTTTGACAATTAATTCTTTGTCTTTACCAGCAGTATAGAAATATGAATAAAGACAGATGTACTGGTTATTAGTTTGTTTTCTTGACTGTGGACACTTGAATATTTTAGAGGTTGATATATATTTGTAATTATTGTTATTATTATATAAAAATTAATAACAACAACAATAATAATTATTGGGGTTGTTTTTGTTATATGAAGGTCAAATTTGTTCATAACAATTCTAGGCTACTTTTATAAATGCCTGTTTTAGATAAATGCTATTGTTTTAGCATAGTCTCAGACCTATTAAAAGTATTAAAAGTGAAATAATCATAAACTTTCATTATTTATTGTTTCATTTATATACAATCTTACCAAAATGATGACAGTCCCTCAGTTCTGGCATCATTTACATCATGATCAACATTTTGTCATAGATAAAATTAGATTTAAAGGTTATGCAATCTGTCATTGAATAGCATATTCAAGATGGAATAAGAGGCATAATCAAGATAATTAAGACTTGTGAATATTTTTGTGTTTCATGTTCTGTGTTATTTGGTTTTATAATATTTAAATTGTATTTATGATACATAATATTATAGATATAAAATAAGTCTTGTAAGACAAAGAAATATGTTCATTTTATTCCAGAAATGTTTATTCCAGTTATGTCCACCACATCATTCTATTAAACAAAATATATCATTTGGTATGTGATGTAAATTGAGTTTATTTTCATAGTTGAAGAAACACACTTTTGTGATCGCATTTCTGCCTTGCCTCTCAAAACACAATTAGAAGCACATCAAATTTGTTATTCTCTTACAGTGATTAGGTTCAGTCTTGGCTAAATGCCTCATTTCACACTAGGGATTTTCTGAGCTTGCCTCAATTATGTTGTACATATATTAAGACGCTTAATATATGTGCCACAGTTTTTATTAGATTAGACTGAATGATAATGGAAGTGCTAATGCGGTGACATGAATGTTCTTAAGATGCAAAGGTTAGGTCCAGGACAATTTCTTAATCATCTTCAAATGTCAAGAGGCAAAGCCTGGGTGCAAATGCAGATCCCAACATTAGCATGCAGCTCTTCAATACACCAGCACTTAACAGTTCACAGTGAATGCAGTCAAGTCAAGCCGCAGAAATCAAACTTTCTTTGAAAACAGTATGCCCATGGCAAGAGCCAAAATGACAACAAGGAGTGAATTATTCAAACTGATATTTATCGTGGCACTATAAAGCACAACAAAGTCAGACGAACTACATATGACAAAGGATGAAAGGATTCCTGTAGTCAATAAACAGGACAAGAGGGGAATGTTACTTTTCACCGCGATCCTCCACAACTAAAATGTAATTCCTGTGACATTCTTGTCTTAATTTGAAGGACTGTTTTTAACCACAATACGTTTTATTATTTGTGTAATTAATGTTTTAAAATAAGTCTCTTATGCTGCCAAGGTTGCAATTATTTGACTTAATATGTACAGTAAATATTAATTTTATGACATATTGCTACAATTTAAATTGTTTTCTATTTCAATATATTTTAAAATGTAATTTATTCCTGTGTTGGCAAATCTGAATTTTCAGCAGCCATCACTCCAGTATTTAGTACCACAGGATCTTTTAGAAATCATTCTAATGTACAGATTTGGTGCTCAAGAAGCATTTGAAACTGTCTTTTTTATTTTTCCAAAACAACATGTTCAGTAAAAACAATTCATCTGTAGCATTGTAAATGTCTTAACTGTCACTTCTGATTATTTTAATGTATTCTGAATCCTCTAGAATGACACCAGTTTATGGAATCTGAATGTTGTTTGAATGTGAAAATTTCTTTATGACAGTGTGTTGGATATATTTAGAATGGTGTGTTTGTTGACGACAAACAGGCAAATGAGTCATACTTTCTCTTAGAATTCCCAAATAAACCTCTGACCGAGTCTGCATCATTCTGTGGGATGAAGACCATATGGATTATTGTTCATAGCTGAAGCTGCCAGGCACATTTGTATGTGACTTTAATTTAGAATTCCAAGCATGTTACGTAATCCATCAGCCCAGAGGTGAGGTGAGGAATGAGTCACTGCCTCCAAGATTGTTTCTATTAATAATTAATTAATCACAAATCTGTGATCGTGTGTCCTCTTGTTGGCATTATGAAACATGCTCATTACTGAACCCTCATTCTTTTGTTCCAACTGTAATGACGACATGATCATTTTTTTTTGCTCTAAAACAACCCCATCTTCAGCAGGTTTCAAAAGTCCAAATATTTGTGACATTTGTCATGTGACTTGTTTTTACAGACAGTCAGAAGCTCTATGGATCACCTCAAATGATGCGGAAGAACATAATCATCAGGTTTTACAGCATGCATCTTGAGGGCTGTTGTTTTTAGAGCAACAATGAGGACAAACCAAAAACGAAGACATTGTCAAATTTATATTCCCTTTTCATTTCAGCTACTTACTCAAATTATGATAAGAATGTACATTACCATTTGAAACTCTCTATGCTTACCAAGGCTGTACTTATTTGGTCAACAATACACAAAAATGTATATTTATAATTAATTTATATTGTAAAATGTTATTACAATTTAAAATAACTGGTTTTTTTAGTATCATTTATTCCCGTGATGGGAAAGCTGAATTTTCAGCAGCCATAATTCCTGTGTTTAGTGTCACACGATCCTTCAGAATCATTCTAATACTGTATGCTAATTTGGTGTTTTAGAAACATTTGAAAAAGTTCTACAACTTTTTTTTGTTGTTGTTGTTGTTGATTTTTTTTGTGTGAATAGAAAAGTCAAAAGAACTGAATTTATTTGAAAAAAGAATTATGTTGTAACATTATAAATGTCTTTAATGTCACATTTGATCAATGTAATGCATCCTTTCTAAATAAAATTATTATTATTATTATTATTATTATTTATTTATTTTATCCATTTTTTTAATGGTTTTGTAATTTCTAAAGATAACAGAAAAAGAAAAATAGAAGTATTTTCAGGTGGTCTCATACTTTTGGACTCACTTTTTGAAGCAAAACCTTATTGGCATGCTCTGACAGCAATTGTAATTGATTAATATAATCCACTGGCCACTCCCTCTTCAACAAATTTAATGGAATGTTTGTTTATTAATTGAGTACAGTAAGTCCCTCTGTTGAAGTTTCACTGAGAGACTGGGAGTCCTATCTCTCCTATCTAGTCCTATCTCAGCTTCTGGCACCATATCTATAAGATATGTGAGCTCTTTCCAAATGCAAACCTTGATATGTCATAATCAGGACCCAGGAGCAAAAAGAGGCCGCAAAGGATGCCTGATCTACAGTTCTCAATAGTACAATTATTAGACATTTACCTTCCAGACAGTGTTACAGCTCACAAGCTCAATTTCTCTCTGCCTCTTAATGCAAAGTCATCTGACAATCTGAAGTGGTTTATAAAATAAACTCATTTTATGGCAGGGATTAAAATTGCAGTTGTTGATATTTATGAACAGCTTGTTATTAGCTGTCATGAGTATATGAAGAGAGTTCTGCTGTGAACTGAATTGTTATTTGATGTCCACTAGCTCTGACACAGTCTCATTAAATCTGACAACAGTATACATGCTACAAATCAAATATATACATTCGTATAAAATATCTATTATACATAGAATGTAGCTGTTTATGAGTGTATTTTCACATATAAGCTAAATAAATAAATACAATTCTAAAGGGATATTTTGGAATAATTAAACAATATTAATATATAACAAAACATTTCCGCATGTCAGTAATACAAAACAAGGTGCCATTCAGCTGAAGGTTCAATTGATTTGTAGTTGATGCGCTTTCATTCTAGAAAGATTACAAGCTGTGATTCTTTTTGAATCAACATTGAATTGACTCAAGCTTAATAACAATGTTATTGTCTTCTCTAAAGCTGCTTAAAGCTAAATTGAACTTTGGTTATTGATGAGCTTTACCGTCATTGAACAGAACTGAATAATGACACTATTGTCTTTTTAGAGCTACAGGGCTTGAAGTTTCTTGCTTATAATCAGTCTTTCCATTGATTGTTATTTTCCTATTTCTTCCGCTTTTAATAAAAAAGTACTAAATAAAGATGACTTGACAAACCTACCTCACAACAGGTACACAATATAATAAATATATGAATTATGCAATTTTAAGAATTTCATAGCCAACAAGATTACCAAATATTCACAATTACCAGTCTTTCAAAGAACAGGACTTATACTTACTTATAGGGCCCTTGTAGTTGAATTATTTTTACAAAAGTTGAGTAAAAAAAAAAAAAGTTTCCTTTTTGAGTGGAAAAAAAGAATATACATAGGGAAATGCCAGTGATACATGTAAGCCAAGACAAGCACGGCTCAGCAGGCCCACTGTAATAACTCACCTTTGACCAAGAGAAGGAGCACGGCTTAACTAAACAGCCTTTTATCCATTCCTCTCCTTTAATTCCATCATTTCCTCTGTGCCCTGATAACCTGACAAGTCTTGTAAATCAAAAGTCAGAAGTTCAAATACCATGTCAAATTTCCTGACTGAGGAAACTGTATACATCTATAAAGTATGGCTTGATCTCTCTCATTCTTTCTCAGCATGAACATATGCACTTCCTTGAATATTTTTGCTGAGTTTATTGCATTTGAACAGGTGGCTTCCAAGCCTATATGCTTACATTGTAAATTTATACCTGTTATCTGTTTAGATCTTGTATACTTGTTATATGTTCTAATGTATTTCAATTATTATTTCATTATTACAGACAGACAGACAGATAGATAGATAGATAGATAGATAGATAGATAGATAGATAGATAGATAGATAGATAGATAGATAGATAGATAGATAGACAGACAGACAGACAGATAGATAGAATTACTTTTTCTGTTATTAACATATTGGGCAAAAAAGGTTGCATAATCTCATTGTATCTCTTTTTGAAAACATCAGTTCATTCCTCTGTCAAGTTGATATGCGAATTATGTTGTATATAACGTACGCTAAAAGTGGGTGGAGTGCACTAACCAATCACTCAGTCATGTTATGAGATTGAAAAAGGCTTTAGTGTTCCTCCACTCACTAGGGTCTCTGGGTTTCTCGAAAGTCCTTGTGTGGGTTTAAAAGCACTTTTGAGCAAATAGACTGTAATGCTTTATCATTTTCAAATGCTGTGATTGGTGGACAGTAATGTTGACCCTAATGCTTCCTTTTTAGATCATAACACTACAATGTTATTACAATTTGTAACTCTCTCAGAGAAGAGGATTTTCATAGTGTTCCACATTCGATTAAAAAGGAAAAGTTTCTGCTTCGAAAATAGATTTCAGTCAGCACCAATCACGTTTGGCTGGTGCTTTCAAATGCAGTTTATTTTTTATTTTTGGGATTTTTGGTTATGCTTTCCTGCTCAGCACACTCAGTGACAGTTTAAATGAAATCATATATCCAGGACCGGTAAAAATGCTGCGAACATAATTGTGGAACCTCTGAATATATAATTATGTTGATACAGCTTTTTCTGTTGAGTTACTGCGGATCCAGTAGCCACAGGAGTCTGAGTTTTCTTTACAGATCTGACCCACACAGCAACCTTTTTACCGCCCAAGGGGGCTATCAGAGTTCTTACATGGTTTCTTGGCTTTTTAAGGTTACTTCCTCTGAAGTCCTTTCATACTGCATTGAAGGTCTGCATATGTAAGTGTTTTCCTTTTAATATTGCATCTATGCAACTATGGAACCTGATGTCCTAATGAACCTCATGTCTATAGAGTACAGACTCATTTGTAATGGCATTTTGTTATTCACATGCATGTTCGAACTAATGACTTGCACTGAATAATTGTAGATGGTGAAGGGGATTAATCAAAAAGCTTGCCTAAGTGAATAAACAAGGAAAAATTCACTTATGGGGATTATTTGAGGAAAGGAGATTCTATGAAAGGGATGGTTCACCCAAAAATGAAAATTATGTCTTGATTTACACACCATCCTAGGTGTATATCACTTTCTTATTTAGATTTAATACAATTGGAGTTATATTAAAAATATAAAAGTGCATCCATCCATCATAAAAAGTGCTTTGAGGGGGGGGGGGGGGGGGGGGGGGGCTGGTTAATAAAGGCCTTCTGAAGCAAAGCAATGTGTTTGTGTAAGAAAAATATCCATATATGTATGACACTTTTTTTGGCTTAAAAATTTTGACCTTCATTTACTGCTATAATAAAGCTCGGCAGAGCCCGAAACATTTTTAATATAACTCTGATTAGGCCTAGAATGGCTTGAGGGTGAGTACATTATGGGGTAATTTTCATTTTTGGGTGAACTATTCCTTTAAAATACTAGAAATCGCAATGGTCATTAATTAAACAAGCATTTCTTTTACATATGTAGATTTTCCATATTTTAATGACTTGTTGTTAGCAAACATAATTCTCTTAACGTGGGTGTTGCTATTGCAACTCATTAATTCAGAAGAAAGAGCTGCTATAGAAAGTTTCCTGAAGTGTAATAATACAAAATAAATGGGTTTTCCACCAGTTCCACCACCCAAGGAAAAAATTAAGTGCAATGTTCTAATTAAAGCAGCATTCGAAACATAATGATAGGATTAATATTTTCTCTGAGTAATTTGTTAAATTTGGAAATTGCTTTTTTTTTCTGTTTTGCTAAATAATCGGGTAATTTATCAACTTTTTTTTAAGTTCTCTTTTTTATACATATATTATCATCAGATAGACCAGTGATTCTCAACCATGGGGCTGGGGCCCAGTAGGGGCCTCAGAAATGACTGGAAATAAGAACAAATGTTGTAATAACAAAATGTTAACAACTAAAAAAATCTTATTTTAATTCATCACCTAAACAGATTTTTCAAAATCCAGGGGTCCTAGATATATGAGGTTGCTTAAATTTGCTATTTATAGACTTTGGGGGGGGGGGGGGAATTATGTAAATTAATAAAAACTGTGTGGCTATTTTTAGCCAAACTCTGAAGTATTTTATAGCAAGAAATTCTGTTTGGTAGAAATTGTTAGTAAAAAAAATATTTTTCCAAATCTTTATCCCTATCCAGTAAGTCACAAATAGCTGGCCCTTAAATATTGTTGTGGACAATTGGCAGCATTAATTGGGATCAAACAGTTGAGAATCATGGTCTATTAATATGTGAGAGCCAGGGTTCTTCTTTATCTTCCACGAGGTACCTTTAGAAGTGGAATTAATTAGTTAGACATAAGCACGCTCTCCCTTACCAAAAACATGCTCTTTTAAGTTTTGAGTCAGCAGTTGTGTCTACCTAATAAATAATTCATCACTTTTGCAGGGAAATATGGTCTTTTTTGATTACAAAACACTCTGCTTTGCCTCGTCAGTCTATCATCAATGAGCAGAGAGCACAAAGGCCATTAAAATTGCAAACATGATTTGCAAATAGCCTCAAATAGAAATCCATCAGTTTTGGGTTTTTATGTACGCAAACACACATGCACACAAGCTTAAATAAACATCATACAGCCCTTCAAGGGTATCTGCTTTCACTAATCCATCTGATATAACAGATGCTCCAAAACTAGTGGGGAATCTACCAATTCAATACTTTACAACATCTGATCAGCCTCTAGGCTCAAATGATCACAGATGGGTTTTAGTGACCTAGAATGCTCTTCAACATTTTGTATAATATTCACTGCAATATAGACCTTCAAGATCCAGGTCATTGATTAAAATTATTCCCCATGAAGACTAAAAAGGCATTCAGTTAGTCACTTAATGCAGAACTGAGTCTGAAAACATTCGTTTTGATTACTCTCTAGAGTTCTGTACAGATGCCAAACGAGATCCATAACGAATTCATCTCCCCTCTGCAGGGCTCAGTGAGAGTCAGGTCATGACCTCCATCTCATCTCAACAATTAACACATGCAAAGAAGCATTTTGTTTGTGTTTGTCTTGATGCGCTGTAAATGCATTATTCACCCCATCTCAGGTGTAACTGATTGAACAGATCTGAATGTTACCAAGGTTACACGACTCATTAGGAATTTATGCTGCACCTCTGCAGAATTCAAACTGTTAAATTGATTTTCCACTATGATCAGGAACATTGATACAATGATAAACATGCTTTAATAATTTATCTTAATGCATTATTGCTATGTCATATTCAGGAAGTGTGATAAAGGTGTATCAATATGCATATAACACAAACACAAAAATAAATAAATAAATAAACATTTTTGAAGAATAATTGCACAGCTCTTGCCATACAAACAAAATGTTCTTAGTGACCAGTGGCAATCAAGCTCTAGAAGAGGAGAGATTGTTGGTAAATAATGTCCTGCATTTCAGTCTGTTCTTCATACAAAGCATTTGTGTAGCTTCAGAGAACTTTGGATATTGCACAGTCTTTCATTTAAACTATTTTTATGGTGCTTTTTTGGCAACCCCTGGTCACCATTGTTTAATGGCATCTGCATAACTATTTTTCTTTTAAGAATAATAAATTATTGCTTAAGTTGCTGTAAAATGGAGTGATAATCATTCTACTCACGAAATAGCAAATGTCATTACTCATAATTCATTTAATTTAAAGTAATGTATTTTATCATTGTGATTAATAGCATCTTTTTTGTCTTGTTATTACAGTATAGTTATTTGCATCAGTTTGAACAATGTGTTGATTAGTGTGCATTAATGTGGCAAAGCCACATAATTTCTGGACACTAAGTTAAGTGATCAGAAAAAATTATTTATTTACTTATTTATTTATTTTGTATTTAGGATACATGGCTACTTTTACATGCCCCTCAATGGCAAAAAATGTAGCAGCATTTGCTAACCAGTCAAACCTTTCCTGTCTTATTGAGAGCCACGTGTCTGATATATTCATATTTTGTTCTGTGATTTCAAGTCTTGATGCATTGTTCTTGGGTTTTATTGTTGACAGTTTCACATTTCTTCTGGGGTATAGCTGATGACTGGCAGGATGTGTTGATGGTTTGATTAAAAAAAAAAAAAAAAAAAAAAAAAAAAAAAAAAGTCTTATACTGTCTTAGTTGTCTAAGATTTATTGGTTTGGATCCAGCAGGTCAATAGAAACAATAAACCTCAAATGTATCTGCAGTCATATTTCAGTTTAATAAGCTGAAATATCTGTGTGTGTGTGTGTGTGTGTGTGTGTGTGTGTGTGTGTGTGTGTGTGTGTGTGTGTGTGTGTGTGTGTGTGTGTGTGTGTGTGTGTGTGTGTTTGTGTGTGTGTGTGTGTGTGTGTGTTTACATTTCTTTCTTGGCAAATTATTGACTTTATTCAGCTTAGCCTCTCCTTTCAAAGTGTAGCATTGCAGGCAGGTATTGAGTGCATATTCATACAGTACATTATTTCAAGACCAGTCAAGACCAAAACTGCGGTGATATCACTAAATTGCTGGTGCATTGACTGATTTATTTGACATAGTAGACATCATTAATGTGATGATGCAAAACTTTCTGCATTAGATGTAATTAATAACTTGTTTCTAATCTGATTTCATTTGATACTGTTGTGCCAGTGTCAGAATTTTACCAAAATGAATAAAAATGCCTCAAAAATTCAAGGTATGATTGCATAAAAGTCCTTGTATGAGATCTTGTTTTCATGTTTTAACATAAGCAATATCACAAGAGCAAGAGAGCTGCTTTCACGAATATGGTTGCAAAACGTGATATTGATTTTATACAAAATATTATTATTATTATTTTTACTTTTTTTGGGCTATTTCAGGAAGGAAAGTAGTTCCAAACAAATTTGCATAGAAGAACTGTTTTGTGTTTCCACGCAACACAGCTGTGCTTCATTACTAAATAAATCAGCTGCTTTGAACAATTATTGAATAAATTATTCCATTACTTACTAAAATAATTTGCTGGCACCTAGCCTACTGGCAGTTTTAGTCTGATATTCATTTTATTTTTTCCATCATATTTCTGTATTCAAATATTTATTTTAAAAACATATTTCTGCAGTTGTTATCGTACCAATTCAAATGCAGCTTCTGTGCCGATTCTGGTTAATTGCTGTTGTTAGTGATTTTGTTTGATTGTTAACTGCTCTGTATAGTGTCTTATTATTCAAATTTTGTTTATTGATTAAATATTAGACATTTTCAGGCAGTAAATGTGGATTGTTCAGATGAATTTTAGTAGTGCTGGTTTGGTCTTGGTCTTGACTCAGTCTCGCTGTGCCTTGGTCTTGGTCTTGCCTTGGTCTCAATACAGTCTGGTATTGGTCTTGACTAATTCTTGGATTAGTTGGTCTTGACTAAAACACTAATATATACATACAGTATATGTAATATATATGTACCATATATATGTTTTTTTGTTTTTTTTTTGAGGAAATGTACTTGCATTAATGCATGGTCTATTGTACTTAAGAAGACTAGCTCAGGAGTACAGTATTCAAGTAGAATATGAATAAATGTTCCAGAAAGATCCGCTTGCCAGCACTTGGATCTTGCAGTCTTGCAAAGTCATGAGGGTATTATGCTAAGTCTCGGTCCTGGTGCCATGGAGGCTTGTCTGTGAAACGTAGATGAAAGTCTCCTCCCTCAGATGTTAATAACATCTCAGGATGCGTGTGTCTTACTGACAGGAGGTTTTGGTGCATGCCGACGTAAATGTGTATGAAAAGTTGGCCAGGATGTCTTAACCTTGGACCCACATCCTTAGTTAAGTACATGAAGAGGACAGGGAGATCAGTGTCTGCATCTCCTGCATCCCAGGAGATAACACTGGCTTTCTAATATGCTTGGCCAGGAGTGGGGTTTGAGAATACACCATCCAAAAGTTGTGCTGATCTTTTTATGTGTATCTGGGGATATGCTAAAACATCTGCTTTGCAGCTGTTAAGAAAAGCTGGCAGCACCCTGGCGAGTTCCTTGCAAAAAAACTCTCTAATCTGCATCCACAGTTAGGAACCCTTGACATTTTAAGAAATGACATCAGCTACAATTTAACACATGCATATTCTAGAACCTCCATCTGGGATGTCTGCAAGGCAATTTCTAATATGCCTTTATTCTGATTATGGGTTATAAGGATGGAAGACATGGTACAGTATTTTCATATCCTTTATCTGTCTAAAATATCAGAGTCATCTTTTTGCAATATTGCAGATAACAGTTATCTGAAGTGCCAGCCTCACATTTGGTCTTGTAGTTTTAAAGGAAAACGCCACCATTTTTTTCATATTCCACTATGTTCTTCCCTCAACTTAGGCAAATTGATACGTACCTCTCCCGTCACATTGCGTGCACTCAATCACTGTAGTGTGCAGCGCTACTATGCTAGCATTTAGCTTAGCACCATTCATTCCTTAAGATCCAAACAGGAATGAATTTAGAAGCCACCAAACACTTACATGTTTTCCCAATTTAAAGACAGTTACATGAGTAGTTACACAAGTATGGTGACACAAAATAAATTGTTGCAATTTTCTAAGCGGATAAAAATGAAAACTATAATGTATGGTGGAAGAGCACATCGCAGCACTTATATAAAGAGAGCAAATCCAAATCCACTTTTATTTCCTGAAATACAAACTTCCCTGTGACAGTTTTAATGTTATATCCAGCTCATCTTCATTTCCAGATCTAAAGACCATCCAGATCTTACTTTGAAACTTTGATTGAAAACTTTATGGTTAAACTTTTTAAACTGATGAAACTATGTAACCATGACCTAGATCTTTTTTTTTTTTTTTGATCTATCTTGTATAATCTCTTCGTTTTAACATTTCCAGAATGACAGAAAGGAGATGACATTTTTAAGACAGAGCAGTAATGTCAGAGTAAGATCAAGATTGGGAAAGCAGTACTGAGTTCAATGAAACTGGAATTGCTGTATTCTACTTCTGCAGCTCTCTGAACCTATGAAAAATGCAAATTTAACATTAGTCACATTCACATATAGTGATTTAAGTCAAAATGTCTTAACTGGTTTAACTTAAGGACACAGTTTTTACTAACTGCAAAATAAGTTATTTTATATAGACTGGATAGGAATTGTTAATATTTTTGTTCAGTTCATTTTGCTATGTCCATCTTCAAAAAAAAAAAAAAAACTTTTATTGGATTCATAGCTTATGATGTCAAAAAATTAAGAATTATGAAAAGTGGGTTTTTATTGTTCTCTCCTCCATTTTACCACCGGTTGAGAACCAATTACCTACACATTTTGTTTACATAAAGTTATTTCTTTCTTTCTTTACAATCATCCATCCATCCATCCATCCAACTAACAACTTTTTTTAGTACAGGCCTGAAACTCAAATGCTTGTATTTCTTGAACCCGTAGTATATTGGCATAATACTGGTCTCTTGAAAGTTGTGATTTCTTCCTTTCTTCTTCTTCTTTTTTTATCTCAGAATTCATTAAATTAATTGGTTGTAAACAACATTTACTTGCTGAAGCATTAAAAAATGCTGAAGCATTTCTCTTGACAGCTCACATCGAGATCTCTACTGCCAATCAGATAAAGCCAATGTACTTTGAAAGACTGAGCTAAAGAGAAATGTGCCAAATTCCTTAAATCCAACATAATATACATACCCTCATACTTGCACATTGAATACATATGTATCCCACTGTGAGCAGGCGAGAGATGGTCGACCGTGGTCAGAGCAAGCACATGACAAATATTTTCTCAGTCACACGCTGTTCTCTGAACTACACTGTAGATCAGAACTTGTTTGTTTGTGTAAATGTTAATTTTTGCTTTCTTTACGGATGTATCCTTCCTCTAATTTCTATCCCTGCAGTGCTTTGCTTGGTTCACAGTGTTGATTTTTCAGGGAGAACAGCCGTCTTTGAACCATAATGCCACATCTGTCAGACTGATAAACGTGGCGAGCTGCTTTAAGTCCGGCATTGCAAGGAAATGAGACCCCTCAGCGAGACTCTGATCTATATTTCTTCTTTAGAGGCCTTTAAGGCCCACAAAGCTCTTTTATCACTCCGTAAGGTTGACCAACTACAAATGACTGGCATTGATCACTCCCTGATTCACACTGAAAATTGTTATGCTTTTAAGCTTGTAAGAATGGATCCCTTGAAGTGAGGTCAACAGAATGGACTGAGAATTCTAATGATGCACATTTCCTATGGTTAAAGTCAGGGCATTTGGAGGGGCAGTGATCATTAATGCTAATGAAACTCTATGTTTTGATCTCTCATTTTGTAGATGATTTAATTAAGATAGTACACCATAAATAATCACTTTTTAGCATCTAAAACAAGTCTGTTGATTTATCATTAGCATTATAATTTGCAAATGTTATGTGAACCCCTGAACCCCCTATTTTAGCCTGTGACTGAATGTGTTCTGCTGTAATCAATGCTGATTGGCAGTCTCTAGTGCCCATGGGCTAGTGCCCATTTTCTGTCAATTGCTGCTATGTCTGCTATGTGGCCCCAGAGAAGTAACATCTAGATAGATAAAGCATTGTAATTTCCTAATTTATTCAATAAACAGTCAGACAGAAAACCACTGGAAACCTGTCATTGCCTTGTCTCCATTGGAACCCTGTGAGTTAATTGAAACACTTACTGAATTACAGTTAGAACACGTAGCCAGGTTGGTTGGTGTTATTTTTTATTTAATTTTTTTAAGAATATGATAGAAAAAATTTATGTTATGAAAGTTATGAAAGGAGAGGTAAGTTCTAGTATTAGTTGGTTAAAAGGGTAGTTCACCCAATAATCAAAATTATGTTATTAATAACTCACCCTCATGTCGTTACAAACCCGTAAGACCTCCGTTTATCTTCGGAACACAGTTTAAGATATTTTAGATTTAGTCCGAGAGCTCTCAGTCCCTCCATTGAAGCTGTGTGTACGGTATACTGTCCATGTCCAGAAAGGTAAGAAAAACATCATCAAAGTAGTCCATGTGACATCAGAGGGTCAGTCAGAATTTTTTGAAGCATCGAAAATACATTTTGGTCCAAAAATAGCAAAAACTACGACTTTATTCAGCATTGTCTTCTCTTCCGTGTCTGTTGTGAGAGAGTTCAAAACAAAGCAGTTTGTGATATCCCAGACCGTTCTCATCCCAAGGCGTCATATAATGACCCTTTTGACATTTCGTCAACTTCCTACGCACATGGCACCCTCTAGCGTCAATATTAGAAGCAGATAAAAATGGGCCAGAAGGCGCCTCCTAGCGGTCTAACCCTAACCCTAATCCTAACCCTAACCTTAACCCATAATCTGTGTCTCATATTGACGCTAGAGGGTGCCATATGCGTAGGATGTTGACGAAATGTCAAGAGGGTCAGTATATGACGCCTTGGGATGAGAATGCGTTAGATATCCGGTTCACGAACGAATCATTTGATGTAACCGGATCTTTTTGAACCAGTTCACCAAATCGAACTGAATCGCTTTAAACGGTTCGCGTCTCCAATACGCATTAATCCACAAATGACTTGAGCTGTTACTTTTTTAACTTGTTAACTAAGCCAGAACGCGCACACACGTCACACACCAGGAAGCACTCATGCCCTCAGGTAACTTGGACGTGTTTGTGTATAAGAGGTAAAAACGATATAAATACTTTGTTCATTTTCTCACACAAACAGCTTGTTTCATGTCTTAGACAATCAGTGTGTTCTTACGATGGGGAACTGTTTAATTTGGACTTCTCTGTGCATGCTCTTTGAGGTGGTGACCATAGACCTCAATTATATGAGTGACAGACAAGAACGGTTTGACATAAAAATATCCAAATTGAAACTACTGCGGAAACAAAGACACCTACATCTTGGATGCCCTTGAGTTAAGCTAAAACATACCAAAATTTTAAGCTGTGTAAAGCAGAAAGGCTTTTGTATTAATTTGATTCATTACTCGAGACTTGTCAACACTGCGTACCTTGTGGCCATGTAGTGGTTGAAAGAATTTATATGATATGATATGATACGATACGATGCGATACTATACGATACGATATTTTTTAAATACTGTGTGGTGTATTTTTGTTTGTTTTTACTTGTTGGCAGACACTTGAATTGACACTTGAATTGACACTTCAGCTGATATTCCCTTGATTCTGTATTACTGTTCTCTGTGTATATGCGGTTCATGAATATTTAAAGTTTGCACCCACTAATCTTCCTTATTAACTAGTCTTAGGAAGTTCTCTGTGCTGTAAATGTAAAGTATAAAACTGTGTTTTGGGTGATTGTATCTCAGATTTATTCTGAGTTATAGTGGTTGATCCCATTATAGCCTACAACATAAATGTGCGGGCCCTCATTCCCTACCCTCAATCCTTGTTTCTCTCCTGAAGAAGTAATGTGTGAGAATCCATTAAACAGCTACACTTGATTTTAAACACTTTAAACTCAACTCTGCAGGGAAATGATCTAGAGATGCGGTCAACCCACAGTCAATCTAAATTCAGATATGCTATATGGTGTCAGATTAATGACTACCAAGGAATATCTTGTATTAAAATAAGCATGGCTTTTGTTTGGTCAGTATGGTAAAGGAAAGCAACAAACAAGACAACCTAATAAGTTAAGTAGTAGGGTTACCAGCCACATTAGCAACTTTTCTTAACTGTATTATCTTAATTTCATATTTTAATGTATTATCACATTCCCACAAGTTAATATGTTATGGCCTCAACATACTGTGACGTTCCCACAACTATGTGTTACTATGTGACAAAACCAAGTGAACCGAACAGGTCCCTTCCCAGTCACCGTGCATTTGCTCAAAGATCATGCTGTGCTGTCTTTTGGGCAGAGCTGATAATTGGTCGGTGTGGTGGGATTCAAATTAGTAGCCCTGTTTTGCTCTGCTTTTGAGTTGTTTGCCAATTAATGTTTTTATACACAATAGAAATTGCAGAGCTTATCAGTTAGTAAAATTGGCACTAGCACTATTGGCACCAGTGTGACCTCTAACAAAACGTAGTTTCCCTGGCAGGAAAAAAGGTTGCAAATGGACCATTTAGTTGCAGTCAGAGCCCTGATAACAATTTTTTTTTTTTTTTTTTCAGTCTCAGCATATTTAGTTTTATCTTCACCACAGCTTTACATACCATATGTGTAGGGTGCAATTCAGTCTGTTGGTCATTTTAGACTGAGTGTGGGTGCGAAATGTCTGAAACAGTTCACAGCAGGTCATGGTTTATCATTTTTCACCCGCCTCTGTTGTGTGGCAATGAAGGGGCAAAGGTGTGGGCTGTGGCTGCTCTGATGGATGGATCTATCTCTGTCATGTCTCTGGTATAGGTGTGCGCCAAACCGCATGATGATAGAAAAAGTGTGATCAGCAAACGTCAACTGTCTGAAGGGCATAGTCTCTTTGCCCTGTAGGCTGGGTGGTTAATCTCAGCTGCAGTGATCAGATTTTCCCTCAGTCTTAGGGAGGTCAAATACATGGTCTGAAGGAACGCTGTGCTATTGGAAGGCAGAGCTTGTGTGCCACAGAGCCAGTGGGTTTTAAAGTTTCTAACAGCACAGAGTGACTTATGGGAAGAGCAATGTTTCTGTGTCAGGGGAGAGTGGGGTAAGATGTGCCACTTTTTAATTAAGTTGCCCTGTACTCCATAAAAAAAATGGTAAAACTAATAAACATAATTATATGTGAAGATGCCTGCCAAACTGAAATTAGAATTGTCTATGGCCATGAAAATATAAATACAAATACAACTAAAATATAGCAAAAAGTTGAATCACTGGGGAATATAAGAATTATTTTTTAAGGAAATCAAACACTAATTTATATATATTTTAAAAAAATAATAATAATAATAATTAAAAATGTATATAAACAATACCATTTAAAAGTTTGAAAGAAATTAGTAATTTTATTCATCATGGTTGCATTGAATGAAAAAGACAAATTAGTAACACAAAATTTTATAAAATAAATAATAAACAATATATAATATTATAATTTTAATATTATAGCTTACCCCTCTCTATTCCGTATGATAATTTGAACATTGTGATGATGTCTTGATTTATGTTTACATATAGAAATGTTTGTTTAATGGAGATTTAACATGCTGCTTGTCTTTACTATTTATGAAGTGTAAAAGCATGTCTGCATCTATTTGGCATTGCAGGAGTGGACAGTAATGAGTTTTGCTTCACCTCGAGTTCTCGCACACATGCTAAAGAACAGCAGGATCCATCTATAATGGAACTTTGAAATGAAATTAACTGAAAATAATGTGCATGACATTTTTGCACAGCTGGAGGATTTGAATAATTGAGGCGGTAATAAGACTCCATCAGAGGGCAGGCAGGTGAGGTTCACTTTTTAAGCACTGCCACGGCCTTCAGCAGATCGAGGTTTATTCACTGGAGATTTGCTGGTGCTTTTCAAGAGCAACAGAAGAGCACGATGGGAAAAACTTCAAGGTGCACACATGTACTCAGAGCCAATAAACTCAATCTGAGAGGTCACTGCATTTGCCTGAGACTTGCTAATAGCCAGGTATAACTTGTCATTATCTGAATGGATTCATGGATAGCTTTTGGTTTCTCAAAGTGAAAGGACTTTTAAAATCTGTCTCATTTGAAGAAAAAAATGCATTTATTCTTTTTGTGACAAAGCTGAATTTACAGCATCATTACTCCAGGCTTCTGTGTCACATGATCCTTCAGAAATCATTCTAATATGCTGATTTTGTATGCAAGAAACATTTCTTCTTCTGATCAGTGTTGAAGAAAAGTTTCCAAGTTTAAATTTACTTAAATTGACTTTTTTTCTTCTTCTGTGGCCTAATATATACATGCACACTTACATAATACATGTATATTTCCTGGAATAAGCCCATTTTATACAGACTGTTGTTCCAGGTTTCATGTGGAAACAATCTATTACTGAATGTTGTAACATCTTGTCTCTGTGGGGGCCGAAAATGGCAAAGACATACGTTCAGACTGGTGATATTTTGCACCAGCAGATGGTTGATGGTGTTTGCTGTGCTTGCTTTCTGTACACCAAACAGCAGGTCACATCTGGCCTAGGCTGTATTCCTAAAATCCAGCAGATGCACATTCACATATACCTGTCAATCACAACAAAGATATACAAGATAAAAGCAGCATTTAGCCACATGGCGGTTTAAAAGCATCTCTGGGTAAAAGAAGGACACTGCAATGTGATGTAAAACATATTGCGGTAGATAAAAAATTACTACAGTGAGTGAAATAGTGGGATTTTGGGGCCTTACATCTGCGCACTGGGTTTTTATACTTTTCCCAAGAGTAAAAAAATTGAGTTCATGTTGCCAGATTAAAGTAGAAATGGTCACGTTACAGAAGAGATCATTATAACCATTATACGACTTGTATTTGTAATGTAATACAAAATAGTGCCTTGGCTTATGCTGTTGCTTTGTGTAGTGTGATTAATCATATACACAGTATATTAATAGTGTGGTTTCTGTGTTAAATGTTAAGGTCCTTGTACGTCTGAATGGAACAAGTTGTGATATGCTCACTTTACCCTGAAAGTAAGCACCGCGTCACAGTGCAATGAAGTGGACCCATATTCATTAAATAATATAGGACTGATCTATTTTAATTGAATTTCGCTGCCTGCTTCCAGTATAGACTGGATGAGAAATGTCCAAGTGTCTGAAGTTATGAGATGCTTGCATATTATACATCATCTCATGGGCCCTCGGGCATGTCGGGACCATCTATAATGTCTATAGGACGAACCAACGCGCAATATAAACTTCACAGTCAATTCTGCTAGCTTTTTTGATCCAATAATTTACAGCTTTCAAATAACCTTTTGTCTGAGAAGTATATCGCAGTTGAGAGACATAAAAAATGTATCCAGGTCATTTTTATTTTTAAATTGTCATTGAGTTGAGTATAGATGCTAAGGGGCTAAATCTGAAGTTGAAAAATTCTCTGACTTGTGTCATCCATGGTATTACAGCTGCTGCTAATCCTACTGAGAGGCGATATAGAGTATGCTGTCTAGCATCTTGTCAGAATGAGAAGTGAGCCACCAGGAGCATTACAGCAGTTTGTGTGTGTGTGTGTGTATGTGTGTGTGTGTGTGTGTGTGTGTGTGTGTGTGTGTGTGTGTGTGTGTGTGTGTGGAAAGACATTCAGAGTGCCTCTATCTGTCATGCAAGTGATGAAGTGTGGAACTCACAGTGGCACACACTATAGTCATTCTGAAGTATGTTGTTCAGTGGCTGTCATTGAGGTAAAGGGTCCAGGACAACATTCATGGTTGAACATTGTATCAAAATAACATTTTACATGAGGTGAAACTGCAGTGACAAATTACAGTTTGGAAAAACATTAGCTTCAAGGTTGTAATCTCATTCCCTTTGTAATTAACTCATGGCAATGCTTTTGGCTATTAGCTGTTGACTCATTGATTGCGACATTCTGCTAAAAAGACAAAGAATGATTATTCTTTCATGACTGACAATGAAATCAGGTCAAATTTAGTCTTGATCAGATGAGCAATATTTCATATAACTTACAGAAGGGTTCTTCATCACAACAGAGCTTAGTGAATCTATGTTATCAAAAACATAAAACATGCACATGTACTCTATTGTTTTCAGAAAAAGTTATGTTTTTATAAATTATGCATGTGATTAGTTACAAGTGTATGATGTTTGATGAATAGCTTTCTCTTGCCTGAGTTCTTGTTTATTGTATTCATATAATTGTGGATTGAATTACTTCTGTTAATATGTTCCAACTTTGAGCTAGAATTAATTCATAAATGTTTTTTTTGTGTGTGTGTGTATTCTTGGAATATTTAATGCACTGATATTTTTTCAACACAGCAATTGATAAGATTTTTTTTTATATATATAGCACAGTTTAATACAACTCACGTTGCCCAAAGTGCTTTACAGTAACAAGCTAAACAAAAGAAATAACAAGAAAATGACAGAGATAGACATATCCACCTCACATAGAGATACATAAACATTAACCCATTTAAAAGTGCTCTCCATTTGAATTTAAAAGATGTTGTTTTAACACAGCTTTGAACATGTGTAAATATTTGAAAGATCTAATAGATTGAGGGAGGTCATTCCACAATTTAGGGCCTGCTCGAGAAAAAGCTCTATCACCTCTATGTTTATATTTTGTCCTGGTAGTGCACAGCAAATGTTGATTTTCTGATCTCAGGGATCTAGAGGAGGTATAGATTGCCACCAAACCGGACAAATACACAGGAGTTAGATTGTGCAAGGCCTTAAAGACAAGTACAAGAATTTTATAAATAATTCTAAGTCGTACTGGCAGCCACTTTAATGAAATTAATAACGGAGTCACAGATTCATATTTCTTTGCAGACTTGATCATTTTTGCAGCAGCATTTTGGATTTTCTGTAAACGCATAAGTGCTCGAACATCAACTCCATAATAAAGGGAATTACAGTAATCCATTCGAGAAAAGACAATGGACGTAATCGCTCTCTCAAAATCTGAACTAGATAGAAATGGTTTAGTCTTAGCTAACAGACTTAAATAAAAAAAAAACAAGTTCTCAGCACCGTGTTAATTTGTCTGTCCAACTTTAAATCACTATCCAGAACAAATCCCACATTTTTTACATTAGATTTAACAAAAACAGTCAAAGAAGTTGCATTCAAGCACTGCAGCACCTCATTCTTTCTAGGGCCAAACACAATAACATCTGTTTTATTTGCATTAAGCTTTAAAAAATTTGCAGCCATCCAATCCTTAACATGTAATCCTTAACGTGTAAGCATGCTAATACAGTGTCAAGTGAGTTTGAATTTAACTCACTCATAGGCAAATAAATCTGCGCATCATCAGCGTAGCAATGGAATGACACTTTATATTTGCGAAAAATAGCCCCTAAAGGTAGCATATAAAGGGAGAACAGAATTGGAGCAAGAATTTAACCTTGTGGGACTCCCCAAGGAAGATGTAATCTTGAAGAATTACAGCCCCCAATATTAACAGAAAAAAATCTATCCGTGAGATACGATTTAAACCATTTGAGAACATTACCTTTTAGGCCAACCCAGTGTTCTAGGCGGTTGATCAAAATCTCATGGTCCACCAAAAATGTCAAACGCTGCACTAAGGTCAAGCAGAAATAAAATAACATTATCGCCATTATCCAGTGAAACAAAGATGTCATTTAACACTTTGACCAACACTGTCTCAGTGCTGTGGCAGGACTTAAAGCCTGACTGAAATGGCTCACTAACTGAATTCAAAGTTATATGTGCTTGTACTGTAGCTGCTTAAATACCACTTTTTCTAAAACCTTGGCTAAAAAAGGTAAATTTGAGATCGGTCTAATTTTACGGTTAACATGCCTCCTATCCGCAAGCGTTGATCCTGGACGAAATACGGCACTAAATTTTCTGCCTTCTTACATCGGCGTCTTCGATGAGCACCGGAGGAGGAGCGGCACAGGTGCACGGGAATGTTCTCCAACAGATACTGAGGGGTAAAACCTGATCCCTTAAAATAATCTTTAGAAGCAGCAGCATTCACAGCCGCCTGGATCGTTAGCAGTTGAGTCCGGTCATAAATAAATAATGAAGATGCATATTGAGTAAAACAGGTTATCAATAACAGGAACAAAACAAAGACAAACAAAACAGGTAGACGGCATGCCATGAACACCCGTGCCATATTGATTTGTCAATCAAGATTGCATACAATCTTACATTCTGTATGATTCTAAACAAAGGCTAAACAAAGTAGTATTATATATACATTTTTAATGTGTTGTTGTATTTGCTTTCTACGTGATGTGTATATACCGCAATTATTTTATTTTATTTTCAAGTTTGGGGTTGGTATGATTGTAAATATGAGTCATTTATTTAAATTAGAATTATTTTGTAATTATTATTTGTGTTTACTGTCACTTTTGATCAATTAAGTCATCAAAAGTGAAAGTGGAGATTACCAAATATTACCATTGTTTGGCAATATTAAAAACTCTTAATCTCTCATAATCTTAACATTGTTTACAAGAGCAACTTTTATTGTACCCAATTAAATTGAAATTGAAGTTTTGCAGTTGTGACATCATCATGGACTATACCTTATCATAAGTGTGTCCTTCAGTAGATGGAGGTGTCCTCAGTCATTAACAGTAAGGTGTGAGTAAGCATGTTGTTGCTATGGTAGTAACCATATAAATTAAAATGACAATGACAATATACACAAATTAAGATGCATTTTAAAAAATCTATTGAATTTGGCTCTTGTTCTGTTGGTAGGTAGGCTGCAGAGATGCTCAAGGCTGTGTGTTATTAAAGTATCTTAAATTAAAAGTAAGCCACTTAATAAATAGACTATACTTCACCCCACCTCCACTACAGCTTTCCATCTTTATTCACTCATTTGTGGGAACTCTGCAATTCACCTCATGTTCAGGAACCTTAATTATGGACAATGAGTCACAACTGTCAACTTAATCCATTTGCTTTATAAACATATGAATTCATAAAAATCACCACAGAATACACCAATGGCTTAAGTGAGACAGTATTCAAATCTTGAGGAAGATATTTTTTGATAAATAATGTTTCAATGGCAAACAGAAAAGCTTTTACTTGAATGGATTTACTGTAGGGTCAGAAAAATATAATATTTCAAAGACTCTTTCAGCATGAACTATATGTCTGTGGGTTAAAATAAAGCAGAATGCTATTTACAAGTTTAGGTACCCTAAAAGTGAAACATTTTTTTTATCATTTGTTCACCCCGATATTGTAAAAAAAAAACATTTCCCCCCTATAGAATACACAAGGAGAAATCAGTCACTCGAGAACTGAATTAGAAATTAATTAGTCAACTCTCAAGGGAAGATGTTCAGGTAAAAACAATTTAAATGTAGCTTCTTTTTTCAGTTTTAGGTGTGTTTCTCACCTAAATAGTCATTTGGACTACTTTAATTAACTGTTTAAATAAAATCATAAGGTTTGACAGGAGGGTTAGTAAATGTGTGATTATTTTAAGCCACAACATTAATTTAAGCCATATAACAACTCCAAAAGATATTACTGCATTACTTTAACACAAATTAATTTGTGCAACTCTTGGTGTTCTAGAGAATTCAAGGATTACTTTTCAGTTCAATGATGTAGGACTGCAGTGGTATAAATCCAGTACCCAGGGCTAATTGTGTTGCCAATAGTTGAACTGAGACGAAGGGGTTTCCTTTTGTTTGCATGCCTTACATAATGACCAGTCTTCACCACAAGCAACTTTTGTTCTTTTTAATGACTTCCAAGTTTTCCAGCGATTGTGGGGTTTGTTTCACACCTCATTTTGTTTAACCGTCAAATCTCTAAATTCCACCTTGTTTGGAGGAGTGACGGAGGACAGAGAGATTATGGAGGAGGGTTTTTGTAGGTTGAGCCGCAGCGTTCTGGCCTAGTGTAGGTGCAGAGCTGCTTGTGCCACTCCAATCATACAGAAGCACCTGGTGGATATTTGGCTGTAACTCTTTGTCTGTCTACCCTTTCTTTGTTGGCGTACGTGTGACAAGAATGTAAAAACAAACAAAGTTGTCAAGGAGTGCGGCAAAGTGATATTGAGGGCTGACGTTCACAGAAACTTCGAAAGTGAATAATGGCAAGTGCGTATGTAACAAATGCTCTGAGGCTTGACAGATCACAGCAATAAGAATAATGTTCAGTTTTAACTTACACACTCTCTTTGTTAATGATAATAATCTGATGTGACAATTTCATAGTCTGAGTTTGGAAAGCACTTTAAATACTGACACAAATCACAGCTGACAGTCAAAATGTTTCCAGGCAGACAAATAGAGTGTGATGGTCATAGATCTACATCAAGTGCAAGCTTTCGTATTCTCTTTAATACCCTGTTTTTATGTCTGAATGATTAAGCAAGTCCCGTTATGTGAAAACTAGCAGATTTGAATAATGTCATTTTGATAACATGGCGATGCATTTCTGAGAAGGGAGTCTTCAATTTTGAATAGCGAATGTGGGATGGTTGGCCATTGACGGTCTTCTAAATATCTGCTCTCTTTCCGCAGCTTTCCCACTATTCAAGGTTATTTCTTTAGATGGCCTTCAAACACATTTGTTGCCATATTGAATATACCATGAAATTTTAACCTCAAGACGTTACCAGGTTGTATAGTGCTGTTTCAAACATATTTTCTGCACTGGTACTTTACAGATGACCCTAGGTGGATGCTTAGGATTTTGTCTGAAAGTTCCCAGAACATTGCTTTGTAGTTTTAGTGTGTTGCTGAGGGGTTGCTTGGACGTGGTTGTTTTGGGTGGTTGTTGTATACTAGAGTGTTGTGGAGAATTTCTTATAGGCTATGGCATTCTTTCAGGGTTTTTTTTTTTTTTTTGAGTGTTAGAGTTTTTGAAAAATGGCAAACTGTAAGTAGGAGAAATAGTAATAGCAATGATTTATACTCTCTATGATATTCATATATGGTTGTTACATTTCATCCCCAATTGTCTTTTTTTTTATTGGCAGATGCACACTACCCTCTACCCTCTGTTGATTGCAATTTTCTTTTATTGATTATCAGTCCTAAACTTGAAATTTGGTTTACATACATTTAGCTAACATACGGAAAGATATTATGCTGTGGACATTGTAAATACATACAAGCCATATTTGCTGAAGGGGGAAACTGGTTTGTTAATGATCCATTTTATTGAACTATCCACACACTGGCAAGTTTTCCCATTCGCCTTTCGTTCTCTTTCCACCCCGTGAATTTATGGACACTGGCCTGTTTTTAGTAAATGACCCGACGTCGTGGAATAATTAACTCAGCCCAGAGCGTCATAGTTTTGACTTTAATTTATCTAAGCTGGCTACACTGAGAGAAAGTCTACGCAGTTCCAGTGGTTGATCATGCAACCAGCAGCAAAAAGCCATGACCATATGTCTTCCCCCGGCGTGTGGGAGTGAAGACCAGAGCAGGTGCTTGGCTGCCTTTTCTGGCTGCTGCAGGCCTGAGTGCAAGTCGATGGGAGGGAAAACATGATTACTCAAATAAAGATCCGCTGATAGGGAGGAAAACAAGTCCACTCAAACATCTGCAGCTAGTGCTTAAACCCACAGATTGTCTCAGTACAAATAGGAAAGGAGAAAAATCTAAGCCCTCTTTCTGGGCTGTTATGAGGAAGATTTCATTATAAGGTTTCCAGACCAATGCTGTGGTCAATTTTTAGGACAAAACTGATATCAGGAGATTCATTTTGCTCATTACCAGGAAGGAATAAATCAATATGCATTATGAATTTTACATTATAAATCAATATGCATTATGAATTTTACATTAAGAATTGAATTTAAGTTAGATTTGTGTAACAGCTGAATTGCTGTAAAATGTGTGCTAATTGTTAAATATTAGCTGCCAACATTATTGCGGTCATGTTGAAAAAAAAAAAACAGCACTGAAGAAGGCACCACAAAAATTGCCATTAAAAGGATAGTTCACTGAAAAAAATAAACAAAAAAATATTACATCATCATTTATTCATCTTCATTTATTTCCAAACCTGTATGACTCAAATGATTTTATTGCATTTTGTGTTTTTTTCTTACTTTGTTTTCCACAAAAGAAAGTCATATAAGTTTGAAACAACATAAGGGTGGATAATGATGACATGTGTTAATTTTTGGGTGAACTCTCCCTTTATTATAGAGCTATTTTGTAATAAACTGAGACAGTTCTTCATACATCTACATGCAGGCGGAGCATGTGTAAGGGCTGAGGAAGGCTTAATCTCCCCCTAGCCACGGGGACTTGGGGCAAAAATGCCACTAAATTGGACAAAAATGCCCCTGCACCATCAAATATAATATATTACGTCAGTTGCTAACAGACTAACTACGAATAGACAATGTCAATTGCAGCATTAAATTAAGATGTGCTCATGTTGCACCATTTTCATTTTAGCCGTTTTTACAATATTGCGCATTTTAACCAATCACACACAATTCTGTTGAGCTTAGGAATGCAATGGCGAATTTCCTCATCATAAACAACAAAGGGCAGATGTGTGTAGTACTATGTGGAAAGGACATGTTTTTATTAAATTGTAATCACATTAAATACAAATTCATTCCCGTTAAACATTTTCTTTAGGCTATATGACACTAATGTCTGGTTCTTGCCTAAAAAGATGGTTTTATGATGTTTAATATATTTGGCTGTCTTTAGCCATACCCTGGAGTTGGTTCACCCTTGGCCTATGTCTACATGTATCCAAAAGTATAAAAGCAACTAAACTTGTGCTTTAGAGACATCTTAAATTTACTTGCATTGCCAGTTCTTGCTGCATGTGCTCTGTACTGATGTGACATTCTCCTGCAAGTATTAAATCAGGCTAATAGTCTCTCTTTCCCATTTATCTGATCTTTTAGAGACATGACTCAGAGGTCTGACACACCGAGATTTCATTTCCTTGCAACACTTAATGCTACTACAAATGAAACCCAATTATAATGAATCCTAAAAGAATTGCTGTTATGCAATGAAAATTCATAAACACATTTCTGAAGATTTTTACCCATTTCTGCTTGACACTTTTGTACAGACAGAGCACCATAATGCTTCTTATGTGAGGTTGAAAGTTTTTCACATTTTCTAAAGTTTTGCCTGTTGTGTCATTCTGTTAAATATGTATTCATTGTTTTGATGTTATAACAATTTATAATTTTGACGTATACATATATAGGCTGATGATGTGTTATGTGGACTGTTCTTTTTTAAAGTGTTTTTTTTAAATACTTTATTTTTATTTTAATCAAGTTAATACTAAAACTGAAGTCTATATTTGTTTTGTGACTGGTAATCTTTTTAAAATTTTAAACACTTCAAAGTTCATTTAAAATGGTGATATGTCATTTTTATTTATTTATTTGATTATTTATTTATTTATCTAAAAAGTACAAATATTCCATGTAGTCTCTCTAATCAATTTGAGCTCATAAAGTCTGTATGCATAAAAATTATAAAACCAAATAAGTAAAAAGTAGTTTGCATAACTTGTTACAGAGCACAAGAACAGTTCACTGCCCATTTTTTTAAATATTGATATCTAGTGTGTTGTATTATCATAGATTATAATCATCATTGATTTAAATATATATATATATATATATATATATATATATATAGTAATTAGTTAGTTCTGAAGTACTGTAGATTCCACATGTAATATGTAAAAACCTAGTCTTTTAATTTAAATCTGAGTGTGTGTTGCTGCTATAATTGAATGGTGTTTAATTTGTTGGCAGCGATCATAGATGTGCTGTTTACAGCACCCTGTCATTCCGTCTGTAGTCTAAAGAAGTATGAATGGATGTTAAGAGGTGAGGACAGAGACAGACATTGGTTAAAGCTCTGTCAGACCTAAGAGATCTGCATTTGTTTCCTCTGGTAAGAGCCAGAGAGGAACTTGAGCCCTCTGTGTTTTCTTGTAACACAGCTCTTTGTTGTTTTCCCTGCTGGAAGAAAGCTCATCTTCTTTTATCAGCTTTGCAAATCATAAGGTCCCCTTCCCTTCATCAGCCTCAGATGTGTGAAATCTTTCTCCATTCAGAGCTCAAAAGGGCACCATTAGCTTCTCTTGAAGGTGATGTGATGAGAGTCCAGTAAAATGTCATTATCTAATCAGAAGAAGATGCAATAGGCAGCTTTCTGGTGGTTTATATTCCCAAATTAAACCATTTTTGTCTTTGTTTATAGCTTTGTAGTCTGTTATCAACTTGAAATTGGCGTGTGGGCACTCAAGAGTGTGCATACTATTTGAGAGTGTCATTCACAATAATAGCAGTCCTTTAAAGATTTTTGTGTGACTTTTTTTATGATAATGTTAACCAAATGTGTGTGTAAGCCATTTTTAAGCTGAATAATTGTTTCTTACATCTCATTAATATAATTAGCAATAAAAAAAATTCTTTCTTAATAAATGTTTAATAATTGAATTGTCTATTTCTCAAAAAAAAAAAAAAATTCCTGAAAGCACTGATAATAAGAAATAATCTTGAACACCTAAACAGCATATTAGAAAGACTTCTGATGGATCACATAACACTGCAGAATAGAGAAATGACTGCTGAAAATCCAGCTTTGTCATCACAGGAATGAATAACATATTAGTTAAAACAGAAAACGGGTATTGTATATATATATATATATATATATATAATGGCAAGCCGATCAGGAAATCATTTTATTTATAATACTTTTATTTTATAATAAAAGTTTATTTACTTTTATAAAGTATATTTACTTTTATTTATAATAATTTTATTTATAATACTCAGACTTTCATTCTATATATTCAGACTTTCATTCCATATATTCAGACATTAATTCCATATATTCAGACTTTCATTCTACATATTCAGACTTTCATTCCATATATTCAGACTTTCATTCTACATATTCAGACTTTCATTCCATATATTCAGACTTTTATTCCATATATGTTCAGAAATTATTTTTATATATTCAGACTTTCATTCTATATATTCCGACTTTCAGACTTTCATTCCATATATTCAGACATTTGTTTTATATATTCAGACTTTCATTCTATATATTCAGACTTTCATTCCATATATATTCAGAAATGTGTTTTATATATTCAGACTTTCATTCTATATATATTAAGACTTTCAGACTTTCATTGTATATATTAAGACTTTCATTCCATATATTCAGACTTTCATTCTATATATTCAAACTTTCATTCCATATATTCAGACTTTCATTCCATATATTCAAACTTTCATTCCATATATTCAGACTTTCATTCTATATATATTCAGACTTTCAGACTTTCATTCTATATATTCAGACTTTCATTCCATATATTCAGACTTTCATTCCATATATTCAGACTTTCATTCTATATATATTCAGACTTTCAGACTTTCATTCCATATATTCAGACTTTCATTCCATATATATTCAGACATTCGTTTTATATATTCAGACTTTCATTCCATATATTCAAACTTTCATTCTAAATATATTCAGACTTTCATTCCATATATATTCAGACATTCGTTTTATATATTCAGACTTTCATTCCATATATTCAGACTTTCATTCTATATATTCAGACTTTTTATTCTATATATTCAGACTTCATATTATAAATATAATTATTTCCTGAACGGCTTGCCATAATATATATATTATGTGTGTGTATATATATATATATATATATATATATATATATATATATGTGTGTATATATATATATATATATATATATATATATATATATTAGGGCTGGTAATTGAACACGTTATTAAGATTATGGAGAAAAACTACGCGTTAAAATTATTAACACATTTAAAACACTTGCCCCGCCCCAGACGTATGTGGATCATCTGCAATTTCAATTTCAAGAGCAACAACTTACTGCATGATGGAGCCTAGAAATATCCCTAAAATTCAAGATATGGGGCAAAATGCCTCAAAATGCCTGTTTGAAATTTTGTCTCATATTTACATCACATAGTTAAGAAATATCACACAAGTGCAAATGTGATATTCATCTTATACAACAGTTCATTAAGGAGTTAATATTGTGTTATTTTAGACACAATGTTGTCTGATTTGCTCAATTTTGTAAATTAATTACATGAATTACTCCGGGGTATTGGTTTTTTTGAACTCAGAGGGAGTGTCAGCCATATAAAAAAGTTAACAGCTTAAGTCATTTGTGGATTAATGCGCATTGGAGACGCAAACCGTTTAAAACGATTCAGTTCGATTTGGTGAACTGGTTCAAAAAGATCCGGTTACATCGAATGATTCTTTCGTGAACCGGATATCACAAACTGTTTTGTTTTGAACTCTCTCTCACAACAGACACGGAAGAGAAGACAATGCTGAATAAAGTCGTAGTTTTTGCTATTTTTGGACCAAAATGTATTTTCGATGCTTCAAAAATTCTAACTGACCCTCTGATGTCACATGGACTACTTTGATGATGTTTTTCTTACCTTTCTGGACATGGACAGTATACCGTACACACAGCTTCAATGGAGGGACTGAGAGCTCTCGGACTAAATCTAAAATATCTTAAACTGTGTTCCAAAGATAAACAGAGGTCTTACGGGTTTGGAACGACATGAGGGTAAGTTATTAATGACATAATTTTGCTACATGGGTGAACTATCCCTTTAAGACATTTACCACCATCTACTGGCAGTTTTAGTTTATTATTTATAGTATCATTTTATTAAAGAAATAATTCAATATGATCATAGTAATAATAATAAAATGAAGAAAATAAATTATTAAAGTTATAGTTCACCCAACCAAAAATGATAATTCTGTCATCATTTACTCACATGATCCAAAAAAGTATATGTAATAAATCTTATAAAACAAAATATTTCTTGCTGAACCTACTTTTTGTTTGATGCTTTGCATCACATCTTTTCAGAGTAATTTCTCCAAATTTGATGTGCGATTAATTAGATTAATTAATCACCACATCATGTAATTAATTAGATAAAAAATTTGAATCTCTTACCAGCCCTAATATATATATATATATATATATATATATATATATATATATATATATATATATATATATATAAATATGTGTGTGTGTGTGTGTGTGTGTGTGTACAGTATGTCACAACAAGCTGTGTAGAAACACACACAAAGACGAAGATGAGAGTTAAACGGTCTTTACTGCAATAATCCACACAGATTAAATCCAACATAACTGTTGTGAGACTGAACAATAATAAACAGAAAACATGGATCTTAAATACAAAGCTAGTGAGGTGATGAGTGACAACAGGTGGACAAAATGACAAATCAGATCAGTAACTATGACAACTAACTAAGCTAGGGAAGATGGTACATACTGAAAACAAAGTCTGTGTGTGTATTAAGCTAAATTGAAGCTATTTAGAAGTTCCCAAAAAAATAAAAAAAAATAATTAATACAAATTTGCAAGTAACAAAGGAATGATATGGATGATTAAGCTTACTAATTCTGCCACTGTGATTGGCTGTGAGGGGATGGATCTCCTTCAGTGTTTTGATCTTAAAAATATTGTAGAACTACTATATGTTTCCATATTTAAATAGTGATTTTAGAAATAATAGTGTTGTCATATTTGCAAAGATTTATAAAAATAAAAAAGTCATATTTAAATTGAGATTTTAAAATAAAAATATTGCTATATTCAAATAAATTATGTAGGCTGTCACAAATTAAACAAGTTTATGTTCAGCTTGTTGTCAGCCTGGTACATGTCTGCATCTTATATATTTATTATAGGTACTCCCCTAATAGTCAACTAAACGAGAAGAGGCTTAGTCGACCAAAATTGTACTAGTCGTAAACTGGAGCTTGTCATGAAAATGAACCGAAACTCAATGTTGCCTTACATATACGTGAAAAATATATCTATAGAAAGCTTGAAATGTCTGCTTCTAAATGAACAAAAATGAATACTCTTTGGCTTATGTAATAGTATGAAAGGTACATTTCTGTTTAATGGCGCGTAACTGTACTGCAGTGGTGGCAGGTCAGCATTGTCAACTTCAACACTGCAGCGGACATTTATTCAGAAAACACTAGTTTATTAATAATAAATCATTAAAATATCCCCTTGTTATTTTTTTACAGACACATTCCTAGTCATGCATTTTGCCAGTGCTTTGCGGCATGCTCCATGCTTGAGCGTGAAATAGGCTATAAAGGCTCTTTATGGTTAACGTCTTGCTCAACTTGAAATATGAACACGTACATGAAATAAATACAAAATTAAATTAAAGGTTTCTAAGATGTTTATGTTCGGAGGACGATTGGCAGCAACAGCCATTTTAGGATGAGTTGTGATTTGGTAGTTGCTCAAAATTGTTGCCATTCTTTTGATGCCAACTGCCATTAAGATAAATGGGAATTCTAACGGAAAGCTTTATCCAAGTATTAGACATGCTTGGTCTTGATGTTCAACAGAGCGATGTTTTTAATAGCACCACAGAGTCACACTTTTCACCAGAAAATTCATAGGAATGGCTCACTAAGTTGTCTTTTATTATCACTTTTATCACTTTTAAATTAAACTTCCTGTTTAGCTACTCTGTGCTGAAAATCACAGAGGGATTCTTTTTTCCTTCCTTGAATTTTTTTTGAAACTGTGGACGGAAGTAATTAGCAATGGCTAAGCTTCTCTGAGAGGTGCAGAGCTCCATTACGTTAACCAGCATTTTTCAGTATGTCAGAAAGGACGTATATGAAAGAGAGACATCTGGTGGGGGCTAAAGATGGACGGTGATTTAAGACATCACATCTACTCGTCATTAAACACCCTCACGGCAAATGTCAAGAGGCATTAGTGTGGGAGCTGGTCATGGTGTATAATGATGAGACCTTTGTGAAATGTATGGAAAGCAGTCTCTGACAGTACAGTGTGGGCTACCTTAATTTACTCCAGGAAGGGGATGAAAAGAGAGATAGTCGTTGTGTTATAATGACTCCTCATCCATCTTCAAGCAGATCTGAAAATGAGATCATTCGCACTCTAAGTGGGAGTCTATCGCCGCTGCTCTGCTAGTGTGCGGGGTGAAGATCATGGGATAATCGTTATTTTAAGGCGTTCTGAAGAGAATGAGGGGCTTCTGATATATTGATATCACTCTATCACAACAAAGTAGGAAATGTTTTTTAACCTGTGTTTAAGGACTTTGGATGCTTTGACTGCATCCGGATCAGTGATGCTGTAAATTGCATTCTAATCTCTGATCTGTGTGGCTCGGGCATTCCCTTGATTTTTATTCCCTGAATGAACGGCCGAGTGCTGCTTTTAATCGTAATATAAATGTTATCGTATTAATCTGCTTTTTTTGGATAATTGGGGAAACTTGATTAATTCCTTTGACATTGATGTGCCAGACTTTTAAATGCTGGTGAGCTCAGTTGCTAATATATGGGTCCACTGAGCCACGAAATAGGAGACAAATGATAATTATCTTCTGGAGTATTGAAAACAATAAATCCTACAATGCTTGTTTTTCTTTTAGGCCACTGCAAGGTGGCTTTGTTTCCTCTCTCTCTCTATTTATTTATTTATTTGCAATTACAAAATATCAGAAGCTATTCAAGTAAGCATAGAGAAGTAAGACGTTAAGGTCAGTCAGTTTTTATTTTTTATTTTTATTGATTGTCAGGTTTAAGTGAAAGGACAAATTAATTTTCATTAAAATTTTAAATGTTCTTTCCAAAAATTATGTACTATATATATTAGGGTCAGATATAGATGGATGGATGGATAGAAATGCATGTATTCAAATACATGCTGTTCCTTTAATCACAATAGCCGGAAAACGGTCATAATGATAAAAGGTTTTTTTTTTTTTTTTTTTTAAGTGAACCAACATATTAGATTAATTTCTGAAGGATCATGTGACTGGAGTAATTGCTGCTAAAAATGCTTTGACATCACAGAAATACATTACATTTTAAATCATATTTTAATTGAAAAGAGTTTAGGGGGAGTCGTGGCCTAATTGTTAGAGAGTCGGACTCCCAATCGAAAGGTTGTGAGTTCGAGTCCCAGGCCGGCAGGAATTGTGAATGGGGGGAGTGCATGTACAGTTCTCTCTCCACCTTCAATACCACGACTTAGGTGCCCTTGAGCAAGGCATCGAACCCCCAACTGCTCCCCGGGCGCCGCAGCATAAATGGCTGCCCACTGCTCCGGGTGTGTGCTCACAGTGTGTGTGTGTGTTCACTGCTCTGTGTGTGTGCATTTCGGATGGGTTAAATGCAGAGCACAAATTCTGAGTATGGGTCACCATACTTGGCTGAATGTCACTTCACTTTCACTTTCATTTTACATTAAAAAAAAACATTGTTCTGACCTTTGGATAGTGTTGTATATATAGATTGCAAAATATATAATATTTTAATTATAATTAATATATTATAATATTATAATGAATATTATTATGAAATATTAGACATTTGCCACGCCATGCTGTCAGACTTTTAAATGTAATTTGTGGAAATTGCCTTCAGTTTGCTTTCTGATTTAGTTTATTTCCTGTTGCATATCATTTCATATATCTCAAGTCAAGCTTCAAGCTTCAAGTCAAGTTCTTGCATTTACAAACATTGATGGCGTTCATCTGTATTCTCCGGTGGCACTTAATGATTGCTTGTGATGGCAGAGTGCTGCTGACCTTTAGGACGGGGGAGCAGATGCTTCCTCCCTTTTGTGAAAATGGTCACAAATGCTTTGAGGTGAACACCACTGACAAAGGGTTTTAAAAATTTAATAGGACCCGCTTTACACATACCTGTATAAGATAGCAGTATCTATCTATCATTCTAGCTAGCTAGCTAACAATTTGAATCTAATCCCAGGCAATACAAGATTTGTCCACTTCTGAGCTGATGAAGATTTTTTTTTTTATTTTAATATTTCTGTCATGTGCCACCATGAGTAATCTCCAAAAGCCTAAACATTACAAAGTCTCATTCAAAAACCTTCCTCAACCTCAAACACAAGATTATAGCTACATTAATGCTTCTTTAAGCTCCAGGCTGGAACTGATTTATGTAGGGTGCTGTGTGCCATATTTCCATGACAGCGTCGGCTCACCAGAAAATTTCACCGACTGGTTGTGTGAACAGGCGTAATGGGAGAGGGAGAAATTGAGTGCTCTATAGATCGGCGATCAGCCTTGTTTCACACACTTCCTGTTTTATTGATTACAATGATTTGTGTGGTTCAAAATGGATATTAAAATCTTTCATTGTGTCTTTATCCAGTTACTGAATTGTTACCCAAGACAGTCAAGACATGTAAGTATACTCTCTTATGATTCACACTACATAAGTAGCATGTATCCAGTGTGTATTTATTTCTGGGCCTATATTATCAAGTTGCTGTATTCACAGTTCCCACATAAGCTGCATAACAAAAGCACAGCTGAAACTTTGGAACTGAGTTTATTTTTGTTGCGCTTAGCATGCAGATATGTTTGTAAATCACTATAAAAATTTGAATTACAATCTTTCGCAATATACAGTAACCTTATATAAAGCAACATAAGTTATAGTGCAGAATACTTAAAATATGTTTATTGGCTTGATTTAAGTTATACATGCAGTGTTAAGCATGCAGTGACAGTTTTGTTCAGTGAAACGGACTGATTTTTTTGTAATTATATGTACTGTAAGATCTTTGGGACAGTTTTGGATTTGGGTTTGGATTCAATTTATCATTTTGGATGTAAATGTGATTCATCTTCTCAGGCACATTTGATTTTGCAACAATTCAGTTCTCTGCAGCCAACTCCTGATAACATTTTATAATTTATGGATGTTACTCATTGTAGTAACCCAGAAATCACTCTAATTTGCGTTAAAAAGTCACAGGTATGCTGTTGCTTGACTTATGTGCTGCTCATGTTCAAAGTGTGAAACAGACCTTGTAGTGAATGACTTGGAAATAACCTGAAAGATCATTTAAATATCTCACTGTTTTAATATTTTCCTGTATAGTCGTGCAAGGTTTTGTTTATAGTAAATGTAAATGAATATTCCAGGTTCAACACGTTAATTTCAATCAAAGGCATTTGTAATGTAATCCCACTGCTGCCAGGACAGCCTTTTGAGGGGAAGTTGTGGCCTAGTGATTAGAGAGTTTGACTCCTATCCCTAGGGTTGTGGGTTCGAATCTCGGCCGGTAATACCACGACTTAGGTACCCTTGAGCAAGGCACCGAACCCCCAACTGCTCCCTGGGCGCCGCAGCATAAATGGCTGCCCACTACTCCGGGTGTGTGTGTGTGTGTGTGTGTGTGTGTGTGTGTGTGTGTGTGTGTGTGTGTGTGTGTGTGTGTGTGTGTGTGTGTGTGTGTGTGTGTGTGTGTGTGTGTGTGTGTGTGTGTGTGTGTGTGTGTGTGTGTGTGTGTGTGCACTTTGGGTGGGTTAAATGCAGAGCACGAATTCTGAGTATGGGTCACCATACTTGGCTGAATGTCACTTCACTTTGTCAATACAGAAAGTAATGTTTACTCTCTTAGTTTAAGAAACAAGCTGAAAATTGCGATATAGTATAGGCAGTGAACATTGTAATAAATAACTTCATGCAAAGCTTGTTGAGACCATTACAACATGATACATAAAACAGCATCTCACAAACTTAATATCTCAGATAATGGATATTTTTAAGAGTTAATGCTTTTTAATTGGTGTTAATAGCTAATTGCTTTAACAGAAATATGAGTTCACAGTTCAGCCTTTAAACATTAGCCAAATAGCCATTTACTATTATAAAAGCTTTACTGTATCCACAATATTTTCTTCTCTCTCTCTCTCTCTCTCTCTCTCTCTCTCTCTCTCTCTCTCTCTCTCTCTCTCTCTCTCTCTCTCTTTCTCTCTGGTGCATGCTGGGTAGTTGTGGAGAGCTGAGCACGTGTGTGAGAGCATTGCTGAGAGTGATTGTGAACAATCTTTCAGTGTTTTTTCTTTTTCTTTTTCTTTTTCTTTTTCTTCTCTTCTTTCCTCTTTTCCCCTCGGGTTCAGTGTAGGAAGAGGAGTTTTTCCATGTTTGTGTGTGTGTGCGCGGCGTGTGGTCGCCGGGATGGCGGCTGCTCACGCGCAGAGAACTCCGACTCTGTCACTTCGAAACGGCTGCAGGTGTGTACCTGAGGCCGGGGTGACAGTGGAGGAATTGCTTTTGAGTATCGGTCACAATATTGGTTTTGAAAACATCGTCTCTGCTTCCCGGATGAACAAAGCGGTTGTCGTGTTCTTAAAATCTGAATTACTCGTAAATGAGCTGACAGTGAGTGAAATATGGGTAAAGGAAACTTATGCTTCGGTTAATGCTGGCTGTGTTGAGCAATCTGGAAGTAATCAAGTAACGTTACCTGATAAAGCTGTGAGTATTGGTGATGAAAATGATCAGAGTGATTCTGATGAAGATGATACTGTACAGAAATTTGGTTCTGAGGAAAGTTTGGCTGATGAGACTGAGAGTTTATCACAGTATACTGATAACGGGATGAGAGATGAAGAGCAGTGGCCTGATGCGTCTAAGGAAGTTGGGAAAGATCTGTATCCATTGGAGCAGATCAATTCTTTTCTTGATAAGACGAAAGGAAAAGCGGGTGTTGAAATAAGAGATTACTTCCCGGATGCTGAAAAGTTTATTGCTTCAGTAATGTGGTTTAGGAAAGAAAGTAGCAATGATGAACTGTCACAACAAAAAAGATTTTGTCTCAAAAAATTCTTAACTGTTGTTAGATCAGGAAGAAGGACGGGAAAAGCGAGGGGAAAATCTAAGTAACTTCAATGACTGAACATTTCTCTTTCAATCTGATCTTTTTTTCTTTTTCCCCTTCTTTCTTATGGAGATCTTAAGGGTGGGTTCTCTTAATGTCAATGGGATGAGGGATGGGAAAAAGAATAAGGTTTTATCAGAAATCATAAGTCTGAAAGAGTGTTACATTTCTACAAGAAACTCATAGTACTTGCAGTAATGAAGTTGAATGGGGTTTATGGTGGAAAGGAGAATATGTTCTCAGTCATGGGACTAATTTAAGTGCTGGTGTGGCTATTCTTTTTTCTCCTACTGTAAATGTTAAAAATTAAAAAATGAAGTAGAGCCAGGAAGGTTTTTAATTGTTAAAGCTGAAATTAATAATTTTAAATTCTTGTTTGTAAATATTTATGCTCCTAATATTGGAGCAGAAAGGAGTTTACTTTTCAAGAAGTTTTAAAATATGGTTAAAGAAGAAAATGAAGACGTGTTTATTGTTGTAGGGGGTGACTGGAACTGCACTCTTGATTTTACGTTTGATAGGAATGGGGAAGAACCTCATGCACAGTCAGCCTCCTCTTTAGCTGGGGTAATTAAGAAGCTGAACCTCTCAGATGTATGGAGAGAACACAATCCTTCCATGAAACAATATACATGGGTGAAGGTCTGTAATGATAGGATTTCTGCTGCTCGTTTGGATCGGTTTTATATATCTTCTAACCTGAAAAATAGAATTGTTGGTACAGAAATCATTCCTAATATACTTTCTGATCACAAACTTATCTGGGTTGGTTTTACCCTGTCTAAAAGCACACATAAGAGCTGCTACTGGCATTTTAATACAAAACTGTTAGAAGATAAAGAGTTTTGTAAATCTTTTAAGGTTTTTTGGGAAACATGGCAAGCAGAAAATAGTCTCTTTGAAAGTATTATATAGTGGTGGGAAGTTGGTAAAGTGCACATAAGAGATTTCTCTCAGAAGAACTCTGCTTATTCCTCTGTATGTTTAAAAAATACATTCAAGTGGCTGGAAACAGAGATTGTTAATATTGAAATGAATATGACTGTAAATGATGATGTTCAGTTAAAAGAACGGTGGATTGAAAAAAAAAAACATTTAAGCTCAATTCTGAATGAAAGTGAATTGAAGTGAAAGTGACATTCAGCCAAGTATGGTGACCCATACTCAGAATTTGTGCTCTGCATTTAATCCATCCAAAGTGCACACACACAGAGCAGTGAACACACACACACACACACTGTGAGCACACACCCGGAGCAGTGGGCAGCCATTTATGCTGCGGCGCCCGGGGAGCAGTCAGGGGTTCGATGCCTTGCTCAAGGGCACCTAAGTCATGGTATTGAAGGTGGAGAGAGAACTGTACATGCACTCCCCCCACCCACAATTCCTGCCGGCCCGGGACTCGAACTCACAACCTTTCGATTGGGAGTTCTACTCTCTAACCATTAGGCCACGACTTCCAAAAAGGGTCAAAGGAGCTCTTATAAGAAGCCGTTATTTAACTCTGAAGGATGTGGATGCTCCTACTAATAATTTTTTTAATCTAGAGCGTAAAGTGGGTCAGCAGAAATGTATGCTTTCGCTGAAGGACAATAATGAAAATGTTACCTCGGACCCACAGGAAAGCTTGTTGTTGACTTCTATTCTAATTTGTACGCAGCTGAAATCTCTGATGAACATTGTAGAAGAGAGCTGCTAAAAGACTTTCCTGTTTTATCTGAAGATCATAAAAAGCTTTTAGAGACTGAAATCTCTTGTGAGGAGGTATCTCTGGCTGTTAAGGTGCTCTCTTCAGGCAAGAGCCCTGGCTTGGGTTGAGTTTTACAAAACTTTTTGAATAATAATTGGAGATGATTATTTTAAGGTGCTTCAGAAATGCTGCAGTGAAGGTATTATTTCAACTAGCTGTCAACATGCCATTTTATCATTGCTCCCAAAAAAGGGAGATTTAATTATTTTAAAGAACTGGAGACCTGTAGCAATTTTGTGTACAGAATATACATTTTTTCCAAGGTTCTAGCAAATAGATTAAATAATGTGTTGTATGAAATTGTACACAAAGATCAGTCATATGGTGTTAAAAATAGGTCAATAATGGATAATCTTCACTTAATTAGGGATGTTTTTGATTGTGCTTATAGTAAAGATGCCAATATGTGCCTGGTGTCCCTGGATCAGGAAAAGGCGTTTGACAGGGTTGATCATAGGTTTCTGTTTGACAGCCTCAAAGCTTTTGGTTTTGGGGAAAAGTTCATCTCAAGGATTAAACTCTTATATACGGAAGCGACATGTATGATAAAAATGGGTGGAGGGTTAAGTGCCCCTATAAATGTGAAAAGAGGAATTAGACAGGGTTGTCCACTGTCAGGTCAACTGTACAGCATTGTAGTTGAACCCTTTTTGTGCAAATTGAGAGGAGAGTTAATGGGCCTACAGATCAATACCACAAACTGTTCTATTAAACTCTTTGCATATGCTGATGATATTACAGTTATAATCAGAGACCAGAATGACATTCAGGTGTTTAAGCAGGCTTTAGAGTTTTATGGGTAAGCTTCATCAGCAGTAGGTAATTGGGGGAAAAGTGATGCTTTATGGTGTGGCAGGTTTCTTAAAGGTCCGATGCTTCCTGGTGGGTTGCAATGGGGAAGAGCAGGGTTAAAGTATTTAGGAGTGTTTTTAGGGACAGAAGAGTTTAAGAAGAAAAACTGGGAAGGCCTCTTGGAGAAAGTGTGTGCTTGTCTCGCTGGAATTGGAATTGAAAATCTAGCTCTGAAACTGGGAATAAAATCAGTAAGGCTGGCACAAAACATGTTGACTCTGATTTTAGAGTCTCTGCCTCAGGAATTTAGACTGGCAATGAAAACTTCTGATGAAGAAGCAGACAATTGTGCCTTTCCAGAGTTGTTTTTCTCATCACTGACTGACACTGAATGGCAGGTGCCTCCCCTAAAGGCTGCTGGAGGTCCCTGTACAAACCACCCATTGAGAAAAGGTCTGGGGACCTTCAGTGGAGAATAGTACATGGGATTATAGCTACAAACAGACACAGAGCACACCTTGATCCAGAGGTAGAAGTAGGCTGTCCTTATTGTAGAGAGCAGGAAACCGTTTATCACTTGTTTTTAAACTGTGAAAGGCTTCAACCTTTGTTTTGTATTTTAGAAGAGTGGGTTCATACATTAGGGGAATTATTTACTCCAGCACTTTTCATCTATGGACCAAAGTATAGTAGAATTAGGAGGGAAGTACATGTTCTGATTAATTTTCTTTTTGGTAAGGGCAAAATTGTCTATATGGCTATCAAGAAAGCATGCTTTGATTGATTCTGGGTCAACTGATGTTGTGTCGATTTTAAAAGGGTTGTTAAAATCTCGCTTTAAAATCGAGTTTACGTATTAAAAACTGGCCAATGATATGAAGATGTTTAAAGGTAAATGAGCTGTAAACCACTGTATTTGTGATGTTGATGTTGATGATTGCTTGTTATTTTATATTTAAGTGTTAAGGGGAAGGTATTTATTTAATTATTTTATTTATTAATTTATTTTTTTCCCTCCTTTTCCTTTTCGTATGTGAAAAAATATGTATGTGAGAATTATTAAATTTTTAAAATAGGTCTCTTATATTTTTATTGAATCATTAAAGAAGACCTAAAAGTCAAAATGTCTCTCTCTCTCTCTCTCTCTATCTCTCTCTCTCTCTCTCTCTCTCTCTCTCTCTCTCTCTCTCTCTCTCTCTCTCTCTCTCTGTCTCTGTTCAACAAATGCTGTTTGATTTTAACTTGTATCTGCATTATTATAGTTAATATATTAATACTAAAACCTTAAAAAATTGAACAAAATATGTGTTCACTGAAATTAACATGAATAACTTTAAACAAGCTTTATTTCATCTAGTTGCAGAGGAAAAATTTCTCCTTTTCATTTAATTTCATTTAATAACAATGTACTAAAATCGCTAAAACTAAAAATTAAAATAAAAACCAATAAAAATGAAAAACACACACACACCAAAATTACTAAAACTTTCAAATTAAACAGATACAAATTAATTCAGAATATTTGTAAAAACAATATTAGTATCTCAGATAACACTAACTTGTATTGAACCCATAACATTCTCTCTAAAATTCCAGCAGATCCCCACTATGAAAAAAATAAAGGCAGTGTCTTCATCGAAATAGCTGGAGCCCTTACCACTTTGATTCTATCTAAATGAGACAAGATGTCCTTTCATGTTGGGATCCTCTCTGGTGGTCAAAACAACCCAATTAAGCCTTTGATTAAAACTAGCATGGACACTAAAGAGAAATTGTTTTTTACAAAAGAAAAACCTTCAGCATATCTCAGCATTTTTCTTTCATGGAAACCCTAATGAGCATACCCACAAGCACTAATTGGCTGAAGAACTGAAAGAAACACCTGTTGGTCATGGGAGGTCATGGCCATCAGAGGCCAAACTCCCGCACAGTCACTCAAACAGTCACAACTCCACAGGAGGTCTCATGTGCTTCTGCACTTTTACCCCTTTTCTGGTTGGGTTCTGCAGTGAAGGTAATCACAAAATAAAGGTGTTACCTGACTTCATAACTATTTATATATGGCATTGTTGTAAGAAAGGCATCATATGCTTTGATCTAACACGAATGTACTTTATAATTCCCTCTTTCTAAAGAACTTGACAAACAATGTGTGAGTGAGCTGGCAAATCAATTTGAATTTCAAGCGCAGAACTGTATTTAGATTCAATCTCATACATCTCTGAGATCACGTTTCAGAAAACTTTAAAGTCTTGCCAATGAAGCATCCTTATTGGATGTCTTTACTGAGGAGCCAGCACTACTGCTGTCTGTGATGCTTTGATGTTTTTGCCACATGGGGTATGTAGAACAGGGTGGAAATGAAAGCCCTTCGCATCACTGAATTCGCCCCTCAGTCTTCGGATTTAATCCCAATTGCTTCCCAACAATATAGTATCTGCTGGAGTTAAAAGAGAGGATTTTTTTTTTCCCAGCATGGAAAGCCACTGCAAAAAAAGTATAATTTTGCAGCTTATTATACACCCCCCCCCCCCAACACACACACACACTTTTAATTCATTAATTTATTTTTTTGTTAATATTTAAGTGTAGCATTTTCCTTTCCCTTTGTAGTGTTATAGGTCTTGGTGCATAAAGAAGATCTGTAAAGTTGCAAAGACTAAGTCTCAAATCCAAAGAGATATTCTTTATTAAAGTTAAGACTCTGCCACGCCCCCCTAAAATGGCTCATTTAAACGCGCCTTCACATGTCTACGTCACTATGTGGAAATATTTGCGTAATGCCGCACAAATGTTCACGCAAAGAAAGAAGGCATGGTTTCAGTAACCACAGTTAGTGTTAAAGCAGCCATATCAGGGAGATTCTGTGTGTATCTAGGCAAAAGTGAAAGCAAAAGCACTTTATTTGTCCTTCTGAAAGTAGATGCATTTAGGAATCTTTAAGATTACTTACAACAGTACAGCAACACATTTTATAGACGAGGTCTATTTCGAGGTCTATCTGACTTTGCTATGACAATCTAGCCCTTCTGAATCAGCTACTGTAAGTACTGTATGTTTTGTTATTTGTTTAAGTATTTGCTACTGTATGTGTGCATTTAATTAAAAAACTGTTAGAACAAGTTTGGGGGGAAAATATTTAATTGCATTGCATTGCATTAAATTAGATTACATTAATTGCAAATATTATTAGTAGGAGTAAGGCAAGGCAAGTTTATTTATATAGCACATTTCATACACAATGGAAATTCAAAGTGCAAACAGTGCTCATTTAATAAATGCACAGCTAAACAGATTTAAAAAGGAGTAGTATTTTTTATTTTTATTTTATTTAATCAAACTATTATAATCACTATAATACAATTGAACTGTGAATTATTATTATTATTATTATTATTATTATTTTATATAATAACAGTACAGTTACAATGCTAATATTTATATTTTGATGGAAAGTCTTTGCAAGTCAGCCTTGCAATTTGAATATAAACCATATCACACTAAACCATTTTGCATTCTTAGACCTTGTAAGAATTTACAAAAAAGACCACTGGCCAACTGGCAGGTCAAGATGTTTTATATGCTCACCTACACTGATTTGTACAGTTATTTGGGCATGGTGAGTGTTAATTTGAGGCCCTGTATGCAGTTGATTGTGATTTAATAATATGAAATCCATTCAAATTTTGAATTGTTTGAGAATCATACTTCTTTTTAATTGGCAGATGAACTTTGCTAAGGTGGTTCATTTCAGATGCTTGATCACTTCTGAAGATGGTATGTGGTTACCTGCCGGGTGTTTGTTGCATCTGCACACTTTTATTTGGGTGTCTGAGGGCATTGTTTCTCATTGTGTTGCAGTTCTAATGTTATTGGACTGACATGTTTCCATGATCTGGTCAAGATCCAACAGACTTCTGCAAGAAATAAAAAAAAAAAAAAAAAAAACAGGCTTTCATAATTTCCCCTTGCTAATGGATAATTCAGGAAAGAAGAATTAGCATCTTTCACTTATGTGTTTCCCTTAGCTGAGAGTGAGTGGGGTGTGCTGGGAAACAACAGAGAGAACCTTTTTCACTTTAGTCATTTATTATTACTTGTTAGATTACCATCATAAAAACAGTTGTAAACAACTTTGTGAACTTAAAATGTAAATGAAAAAGAAAAATTGGAAACCATTAAAAAAGGTACATTTTTCCTATTGCTCATAAAAATAATATTTACCTTATCAGATTCATGCTTGAGATTTCCATGCACTTACACCACCAGATATTAAACACTTTTAACTTCAGAGCCTTAAAGTTGCTTTTAGAATTCAGATTATAGCTATTTGAATATCAGTTATTGTCTTTCTTTTTCATGCATCCTGCCTGTCTCTGCCTTTCCCAGAATGCCTTGTTATTCCCAAAAGATCTGAATATGGAAACTTGTGATTTGTTTCGGGTATGTTTGCCCGTTGAGGGCAAACAAAGGATATATAAATAAGCAGCAGTGTAAGGCTTGCCCCAACCAACCAGTTTAATTGGAACTAAGTAACAAAGCTACCTTTGCTGAAGGTGAATGCTGAATCTTAATTAAATCTCCTGGCTGCAACTAGGCTTTAATTTATCATAATATAAGGAGATCCCATCCACTGGACAAGGCCATTGCCTATGAAATTATAATGCAATGCATAACAGTGTGTGCATTTTACACACAAAATTATTTATATATTTGTTTTCATCACTGAATGTAATTAAAAGAATTCAATACAGCAGGTTTATTATTAGCACAATGTGTGCTGGGAAGAGAAAGATGAGAGATTTGCTCCATAGAGGTCAAAACCAAATATGTTTTTGTGAGCTCTAATTTAAATGCTCGGCCACATATCATAAACACATTTAATGGATTTCTGGAATACTTAACTCTGATTAGTCAATTGCATCACTGAGCGGTAAATTTTATAATGACTACTAAAATGCATGTTTCCAAAAGAATGTATGTGTGTAAAATGTATGTGTATGTGTTATATAAAAATATTACATGTTCATAAATAAAGATAAATATTAAATAAATATAAATACATACATATAGTGTTGTCACGGAATTCAAATTTCAATATTCAATACCAATACCAGTGGAAATCCACGGATCTCTGTACTAATTTTGGTACCAAAGCAAAACAAAAAAACATGCTAATTGAACAACACCTATTTCTATTAATAAAGTTAAATAAAAATAAAATGTACAAAAAATCTATACAAAATTAATACCATTCTTTATTTAATACAGTTTTTTTTTTTTATGAACTTTGTAATTATAATAACATTAGAATACAATTTGTATAAATCAAACAAAATATGCCATGTCTAAACAACACTTTATAAACTAAAACCATTGAAGAAAAAAAAAAAAAAAAATTTTCACTTTCTCGCTTATGCTTAAAGTTTCACCCAAAATTATATTGGCCTACAGTTATTTAAAGAAATTTTTTTCTGGCTATTTCCAAGAAACACTAGTGTTAGTGTTAGAAACACTAACATATAAACATGTTTTTAGATTCAGTCTTGAGCATCTTGGGCTTACTATATACCTGCAGTACTAAATACTCTTTAAGATAAACATCTTGATATAGCAATGCACAGATTCCTGGTAAACTCTGATAGTTGAGGTAGTGTACCTATATACTGTATGTTTTCCTCCAGGAAAGTGGATCATCCTTAGGACTGACCACAGGCATCAGACCGATAACCAAGAACTCAACATTTAACTCGTTAAACATAACATCTCGTTAACAATCTCGGTTTTCTTGCCTCTGGTGGGGTTTAAGGAAAATATAATATACTTAAGTAAAGCAATGGGCTGGGTCTGACCAAATGCAACATTAATTGACACCAGTTAAAATATAACTTTTCAGTAAATAACAAACTTCAGCTTTTATAATAAATTTAGATAAGATTACATATGTCAAATCTATCTCTTAACATTATTTAATGCTGAATGAACAAACATGATCAAGTGTTTGTATTAAATAACATTCACAAACATTAATGTTGTAAAAATATATTGTTCACTCATTCTAAGTTGATGTGAGATAATGCATGGAATCATGTTAAAGAATGGTATCTTATTGTCAAGATTTACCATATACAGAAGATGAAATGTTTTATTTGACCATACTCTTTTTTTTAATTCAAATTGCATTCATATTCAATTTTAAAGGGCTTAAGAGTTATTCAGCCAAGAATAAGCCTAGAACTGCTTTTCTGACAGACTGATATTAAGGACATAAACATTACATACCATACATTTGTACATTCTCTAACACGCATATTTTGGATACACAGGTAATTTAAAAGCGTCTTGTGTGTAAAAATAGTAAATACCATCATGTCCTCAAGTGTTTTTTTAACCCAAATAAAAGTTATAGAAACATCCAAGTCAATTAAGAAGCTTAGGTCCTGTCCACACGGACACAGGTATTTTTATAACCGTGACTTTTTTTACGCGGTTCGGCCTTTCGTCCACACGAAAACGTAGTTTCAGGGCACCGAAACTGAACATTTTTGAAAACTACGGCCAGGGTGAGCATTTTCAGAAACGCCGGTTGCAGTGTTGTCGTTTGGACAGTATAACCGGGGTTTTTGCCTTGCGACGTCAGAGTGTGCGCCGTTATCCGCTGTGTTTGACGTCAGATTGTGCGCTGCTGACTGCTTCTGATTGGCCAAGGTGACTTTACAATTTGGGTTATATCGCCGCCTGCTGGTGTGGCATGCTCTTGACAGTGCTTGATAGCATGTTTTGGCGTTTTCATGTGGACGGGATTTTTTTTTTAAACGCAGGAGGAAAAACTCCGGTTATAAAAATACTCGTGTCCGTGTGGACTAGGCCTTAAATTTAATATTTATTATATTAGTGTTAGCTGTACTTATCCTAACGAACTGTGCAAATGGCAATGTTTATTTCAATCCAACATTCTAATTAAAATATGGTATAATATTGATAATAAAAGCTCTAAATATAAAATTAAGTTGAAACTTACTCTTTGATTAGATCGGGGTGTCGATCTTTAATGTGTTTTAATGAGTCTGATGTGTTTCCTCCTTTTGAGAGAAAACTTCGATGGCGTCTTTTTTTTTTTTTTTTTTTTGTACCGAATGGGTATCAAAGTACTGGATATGTTTTTTTGTTTTTTTGGTACAGAATGGGTATCAAAGTACTGGATCTTTTGACACAGATCTATCTGTCTGTCTGTCTGTCTGTCTGTCTGTGTGTGTGTGTGTGTGTGTGTGTGTGTGTGTGTGTGTGTGTGTGTGTGTGTGTGTGTGTGTGTGTGTGTGTGTGTGTGTGTGTGTGTGTGTGTGTGTGTGTGTGTGTGTTTGTGTGTGTGCGTGTGTGTGTGTTTGTGTGTGTGCGTGTGTGTGTGTGTGTGTGTGTGAGTGTGTGTGTGTCACGGTTGGTTTTGGGTGTTTATGTTTTTGTTTAATGTCATTTATTTTGTAGTTTTGCCACAGTCATGTCCTCTGTTAATCATGTGATTCCCTGTTCCTTCCTGTATCATGCTTTCATTGGTTCATTGTTTTGTCATGTGGTGTTTTGTTGTGCCTTCTGTTTGGTTCCTGTTCCTCAGCTCATCTGACATTGGTTGGATTGTGTCATGTGACCCCATTTGTTTGATATATATAGTGTTTTATTGTCCATTATTTAGCTTTGTTCATGTATCCCACTGTTGGTAACTTGTGTTCATGTTCAAGTTCTTATTTAGTCAAGTCAAGCCAAGCCAAGCCAAGCCATGTCTTTGTCTATTGCGTATCTGCTCATTCTTGGATTTTAATACATGTCACTTGGGTTCTAACAACGCTTGCCTCCAGTGGACATTTATTACAGTTTGTTGTATTTAAATACACAAATACATATGTATTTATATACAAATCATTAATTGAATTATCTAAATATATATATATATATACATATATATATATATATATATATATATATATATAGTATTGTAATAAGCAATTGTCATTATATTCAGAATAAATTAACACGCTGTGCATTATTCCTTTGTGTATCCTTTAGAATTAGCAGGCTTTGATACATTAGACCCAGCAGATTCTGTAATATTGCTGATCACATATTGTTTCCAATGAAATATATCATGAGGGACAGATAAAGTAGCTGTTTGGGCCATTAATTATCAGTATTGTTTAGTGATTTGAGTCATTTCATTAGTCTTAACACACTTAAGACTGCACAAGATACCTCTCAACCCTGTTCCAAAGGCATCATGGTTTGTTAGCTAAATTATGTGGGCCCTCAGCACACAGATCTGTATTCTGTCTGCTACGTTGTCCTTTTGATTGTATTTCACTTGCTTCAGGTAGAACTGCATCTCCAAGTCCCTTGACAAGAGCACAGACAGGCATCAATGATTCGTATCAAGCCCCCATGGAATACGAGGAGACTATGTCTCTTAATCTCGTTTTGGTTCATTTGGAGAGTTTGCTGCACTCTTCTGTAGAGGTCTTCATGCAACTCTGTAGTGCGATGATCCCCATTAAGAGAAAAAGTACAGGAGGCACTCAAGGATAAGAGGGTGCTTCAGAATTTTATGCCACTTCTCTTAGGTAAGTGACCACACTTTTGAGATTCAGCATTTAAATGAGAACAAAGTCTTGATAGCACAGCTCAATTTTGCTCCCGCTATACAAAATATATCCGAATGCAGACAGTTATGTTGTTTGATAAGGTTTACTCTGTGCAAATGTATTGTCAAGGCTTTAATGTATCACACTGTCAAAAGACAACTTCCATCCCCTTTATTAGGACAGCGATCATACAACCATCCATCCAAACCCTGCCGTACCACGTCGGCGCTCGCCAGGCGTGCTTATTCGTCGGCGGGGCAAGCAGCGGCGGCGCTGCGGTGCAGAAGGGAATCCGCATTCTCAATAACCTCGACGAGTGGCTAGTTCTAGCTCTGTCAGAGGGGGAGGCATCGAGTTACAGAACCTTGCTCCTCAGCCATATGGAATACCTGAGGCTCAGGGTGAATTTTGCCAGGAGTTCGCTGTCTCCCAGCCAAGGGATATCATTTCTGGGAACAGTGTTAGACGATGAGGGCAACAATGGTGAAGGAGCGCGCCGCGGCTCTACAGCGACTTGCGGCCTCTTTCAAAATAGGTGCTTCTTGCCCCCTAAAAACATTCCAGAAGTTGCTGGGCCTTATGGTAGCAGCATCACCGGTGCTGGAGCTCGGGCTGCTACGTATGCGCCCCCTCCAATATTGGCTGAATCTGCGTGTTCCACCTCATGCGTGGCGTCACTGATGCCTGAATATCAAGGAAAGTGATCTCCACGGACGCGTCCAACGGAGGTTGGAGTGCGCTGTGCGAAGGGAAAGCCACTTTCGGCCGATGGTCGAAAGAGGAGAGCAGGCTTCACATCAACTGCCTCGAGATGATTGCAGTTCAACGAGCCTGCCAGAGCTTCCTGTCAGACCTAAAGAGCCACCACGTGCTGATCAGATCAGATAGCATGACAGTGCTCTCTTACATAAACACCAAGGCGGGCTGTCATCGACGCGGCTCTTCAGACTAACATCGCGACTGCTGGAATGGACCCAGAGCAACTTGGGGTCCCTGAGAGCAGTGCATCTACCGGGCAAACTGAACAAGGGCTCAGATATGCTGTCGAGCAGCGGAGTCCCCTCAGAAAAGAGGAGGCTTCACCCGCAGATAGTTCAGGAAATATACCTCTTCACCTCAAAAGACAACTCTCATTGCCCAACATATTTTTCCAAGATCGAGGACGCGTTGGCATTTTGGCAGGTTTTGGTGGGCTTCGCTGCCATAGGTTCGTGCAGCACCACTGCCAAGCCATTGGTTTGTTTTAATAACAATGCACGAACCAATGTCCGTGCAGTTTCACTGCGTGATTGAATAAGGCTTCAGTTCTGGAGAAAAAATGAGTTTTTCCCATAGCGTCTTCGACGCAGTAATCATTCCCATATTTCAGGGAACCGAGGTTACGTAAGTAACAGAGTACATTTTTGTTATTTCAGCCATACACAGACTTGTTGGGATAAATTGGAGTGCCTCACTGATGGTGTGAATCATAAAAAAAATCTCAGCAGACAAGTTCCCACATCTAGTGGAAAACCTTGCAGGAAGAATAAAAACACTTCTAGCATCAAAAGGAGAGCAAGTTCTGTTATTTATACATTATTTTGGTCATCTAGTTTGGTCAGGTGCAGTGTGTATAGGTTTTACTAATTACTCATTTTAGAATATATCATACATTTTTGAGCGTATAAAAAAATGCTAAAAAGCACTAACTTCATGTTTTATAGTGATTAATGGTAATGTGTATGAAGCCACTTTTTTGTTTTAACAATGTTAAATTTAACAATTACAGAATGTGTTAAAATCTCAAATTAGCCTCATTTCACATGACTTTCACATCAACTCTAACTGATATTAAGGCATGATATTAAGGCATTCACAAAATATTTATTTTAAACTGTTAAAGTATTTCACAATTTATTACTGTTTTTACTGTAATTTTATCAAGTAAATGCAGCATAAGAGACTTATTTCAAAACATTAAAAAACATAATTATATATATATATATATATATATATATATATATATTGTTACGGTTCCTCGATAAGGAACGCAACAAAATCAGGGATACGCCACACAACCGCTTAATTTGTAAATTTGTAAACAATTTATTAAACTATAGAAAATAAACATGAAATGTTTAGTAATCAGTATAAGTGTATAGTCAGTATGTCAGCAAGCATGTAAGTGATACAAGTGTAACAAATTCAAACTAACAAAACCAACGAAAGATAATGTCCAAAAATCCGTTCTAGGGAAGGCGGATCATACGAGAAGTCATCGAGTGCGGCAGTGGTCTCCCGCAACCTCCATAACCCTCGAGAACACCGGTAGCCGCATGAAAGGCACCAAGCACCGAGTCTCCTCCTGCCATCAGTTCAAACGAGTCCTTTTAACAGAGCATTAAATCAGTGCAGGTGCAACACTATGCCATCCAATCTGCCAATCACATGTAGCTCAGATAGAAACAGTGACTCGCTGAGACATGCGTGAAGTGAAATTGGTCCCCCTATATATATTTTTTTTTTTTGCAAGGTCCAACGTTATAATCGTGTTTTAAGTCCACTTCTGGTTTCTCAGGCCTCTGCACATTATGTATGAAATGCTCTGAGTGCAAGGCCCGTATAACATCCATATTCTACATAGGCATGAAGAACCTGTGGAGCAGCTAACTTTAATGGACTGTGAATACGAGGACAGTCTAACAATGGAAGATGGTTATGGATGTGGGTTAATCTAGGCTCTGAGCTGGCAGTCACCTGCCATTTACTCTGGTGAGACACTTCCAACCATGACAGATGTGCTCAGCAATTAGTGCAGAGATGCATAATGTACATTAAGGTTTTTTTTTTTTTTTTATGAATTACATGTATTAAACTCACATCATGCCAGGCTAGTATTTATATTGGATGTTTGTTTGGTAAATCATCTACAGGATCTCCTTCTCCTACTAACCATCTGAATGGACTTTGAGAAACACTGCCATTGCAGTATCAAGACTACGTGTCTAAAAAAGAATGAGCAACTCATCCTGCCTCCACAAGGTGTGTTATGATATATCAGTATTTCGAAGTTATCAACTTAGGGCTGGCCCCTACATCTTGTTTATCGATTCTCCAGCTGCTGAATTAAGTGCTCCATAAATCTAAGAGCCTCTCCCCTACAGTTTCATCTAAGAGGGATCTAGAGAAATAGCCAGGTTATGTGCTGTTATAACTCACCCTAAAAATACTTCTTTGTGGATGTATTATATGTTTATTTCCTAATTATAAAAGTGTGAAGACCCAGGAGACAGAGGGAATGTGTCATTAATGATAGGTGATGACCAACTGCTGTTAAAAATAGAAAAAAAATCCCTCCTTCCATGTGAATGTTTTAGCTTAAAAAATGTAGGTGTTTGAGATTGTCTCCTACTGTAGAACCGGAACCTTTTACAAAGTGACCCTTAATTACACGTTCGACACTGTGCACTCGACAAAAAATATAATGTCATGCTGTACAAAATTCACAATAATCTAATGCCAGATTTGATTATTTATAGGATGTGAAATAATTGTCTGTACAGACATAAATATTATAGGATCATTACAAAATCTCCTGCAGCTATTCAAAGTTTGTAAACATAAGTCATTCTAAAGTCACTGCAATACCTGGTTATAGACTGTAAAAGGATGAGCATCTCGCTCAAGGGCTTGACAGTGTTGACCCTGTGGGCATCTGAATGGACAATGCCCTACCTGATTACTTGCCAATTGTGTCTATTTTAGTGTGGCACTTCCAAAGCTGTTTAAAAAATGTATGGCTGATTAGAGTCTAGAATATGTCATTTCATTTCACAGATTATATGTGATTTCTTGCAAAGTCCTCTGGCAGATAAAAAGATCAAGTAATTTGCCAAATAACACATTTGAAATGTGAATTGTATGGAAACCTACATCAATGCACCAGTATATGCTCAGTGTGAAAGAAGCAATGCAAACAGCAAACTTAACCAAATGAAGGCTGCATGTAAAGATAACAGTGGACAGCAGCTCTGTTTATGTTCAGCTCTCCAGTCAGGGTGAGGGCAGTTAATCTATTTCGCCAAACATCAATAAACCACATGTTCAGCTAAAATGAGCCTTCCCCTGAATTTGGCTTTGAAAAACAGTGGCTATGTTGCCAGACAGCAAATGTAAGTTAGGAGTTACATTATATATGTCATTTCAGTGAGACTCAGGAAAGCAGGCATAACTTTTCTTGGTTGATTTTTCCAGAGATCAGTTTGCCATGCACTATAGTGTCTGAGTATATTATTGCTGGGGTTCAAGCGCATAGCGCTGAAACCCTGTTCTAATTGTTAAGATTTTGAAAGACCACCATTCAGACTAAAAAGTGATAGGACCAAACTGTAAGGCATAGAGACCTAAAATTTTGTGGGAATCAAAGACTTAAAATACTTCAGTCTGTGTGCACTGAATTTATTTAATACACAAGTTTCACAATTTTAAGTTGAATTACTGAAATAAATGAACTTTTCCATGACTTTTCCACAACAGCTGGCAGCATTTTGGTTACAAATAGCAGCCAAGGGTGTCTTTTGTTGCTATAACAACATCTGCAACAGTAGCCTAGTTCTGTGTGCTACAGAAATGTCAGCTTTTGAAGTTAACGTTGGCTTTTGAAGTTAACGGGGAAGCTAATGTCGGTCCACAACGACATTTGTGTAAGCGCGACATTATACGGGGAAAGAAAATGCATAGTAGTTTCAACAATTTATTCTAGGAGCTCTGGTCTGATGATGCACGGTTTGCGGCATACTTTTTTAGACTAAATAGATTTTTGTACTCATATCATACAACTCCTAGTACAGTGCTCTGAGCTGCAGAAAAAGACGTCGGGTGCTGGCGTTTTAAAAAGTGCTAAGGATTTTTTTGAAAACATGTTTTACTCCATAGGATTGTAATATAAAAGAGATGCTGACAGCTTAAAAAAAAAAAAAAAAAAACAGTGTGTGTGTATAGCCTAAGTGAGTATATATGTCATTAAATATGTCATTCTATATGTGTTATAATATATTATAGTAGTTATAAGTAATATATTATGTGTTATAAATATTCAGTAGGTGGGGTCTTTCTGTACTGACTCACCTACTCACTGCAGAGGAACATTATGTTCCATAAATTATTGCTCTTTAGGACTTTGAATGTTTGACAGTGTTCTTTTTCCCCAGTTTCAATTTTTTATAATGTCTAATTAATCTTTTCACAAAGATTTGAAGTTTATTCTGTTCCAACCCTGGTTCTTTACATCATTAAATTCATAATATCTATTCATGCAAAGATTATTCAAATTCAGAATTTTTCAGACATTCACTCTGTATTGTATTGCCAGCCAAGGAACATATGCAGCAGTCTGGCAGAATGCAAAAGAAGAGGTTTCTCCTTTGCCGATTTAATTATGCAAATTCATGTTCAATTTAGTAATGTAATATAAAACTTCAAAGGATCTGATTACACTTTTCACAGCAAAACACCTGTGACTGCTGCTAATTCCAAAATGGATGTTCATTCACATCAATGGCATCTCATTATACATGCATATCAGTGGCTTCAAAAGCTAAATTTATTGTAGTCTTTTAAATTGAGTTGTGCATTCATGGCTTTGGCAAAAAGAAAACATATCAGCTATGATAAAATTCTCAGAGGATGATTTCAAATTCAAAAAGGTCTTTAAACAGTGTGTTTAGAGATGACTGAGTCCCTTTTAAATTGATTAGCAAATTTATGATGTGATTCCAAGCATGTAATGCTTTTTAGTGGTTAGATTGGCATGTGTTCTTCCATTATGCTTCGTTCCAAGTCCTTATGTACTGTTATTAAATTTGTTCTACTGTATACATAATATATTTCTGCAAATAAAAATAAACTTGTGTATAATCATGACTGTGACCTCGATTGTTTCAGACTCATTTAAACTCGTCACATCATCCTAATGCAGAATCTGTGTTGTGGCGTTTTAATAAAAGACATGCTTGTACAGCATGACATTAAAACTGCACTGACATTTTGGATATTAAATGCTGTGCGTGATGTTTCACATCATATCATACAATTCAAATGTTTTGTTTTGATTTCATAACAAAATTTCACAGCTGTTCCCGCAGGGAGTCACTGTATTTACAAACCAGTGGTTTGGACTCAGTCATCATTGTAAAAAAAAACGTTGAACGCTGTTTTTTGCACCACAAATATCTGATTAATCAGCCTCATATGTTCCTCAATTTATTACTCAATGCTCTGCTGGTGTGCAGTTTAGGAAATAAGCATGGTATGAAAAAATCACCTATTTTTATTGCATTCAATTTGGCCTGTTTTTCATATTTGTCCATTTGTTAGCTTCTGGAGCTGGGCATTATTTGTACCATACTGAAACAATAGAGCTTTTTTTTTAATCTAAAATTTAGTCAATCTAATTTTGAAACTGGTCCAGTTTTCTATTATGATCCGTGCGAACCGGTGAACCTTCATAACTGAAACTGAGCAGGACCTGTTCTCAGGCCTTCATGCCAACTTCATTAGATGCCAGGAGGCTGAGTGGACTGACTGAACATAAACAGACCAGAACCTTGCGGGACTATTAGGCCATGGATTGGAATGATCAGTATGTGATGAGCAATTGGTAGGGGGTTAGGATTGGGATGCAGGGAGCCACTGGGTTCATTACACCGGTTCATCTTCTGTTGTGCACTCATGTCAGCTCTTTCCCCAGAAGTCCACTCTGCTGTCCGCCCCGTTCCAGCTCCAGCCTCTCTAATCATTTTGCGGACTGGAACGAGGCACAGTATCTGACAGTTCTGCCTACGTGCGGTTCAGGCCAGGTGCTCCTAGAGTAGTTGAATGTCCCGGCTGATATCAGTTTGAATCATTGGTAGAATGGCCTGGTTACTGGTTACGGAATGAGCAGTTTGGAGAGAGATTGGTTCTCAGATGTGATATTATGAATGATTTTCAGCTATGATCTTTTAGCCTTTGTGGATTGGGTTCAACTCAGGTAAGCACATAATCAGTCACCTGTGAATCTATGCTCTTTGAGAAGAAGCAAGGAGTTGCTTAAATCTGTTGTGAGGGATTACGCACTCAATGAACGCAAATAGTTCCAATCTAGTTCTGTTTTTCTGGGTGTCAGTTCTCTGTCCCCGACTGAAACCAACTATTTTTAAAGCTTAAGTGTGTCATTTCTGTAGGTACTGTAGATAGATTCTGGATGGATGGATGCATAGATAGGTGAGGTTTAGTGTGTAATCGATTTCCAAAGAAATAAGACTCTGTTACCTCACTGGCTTGTTTTTGTTTTTCATGTAATGAGTTCTGAGTCACTGTACTCATATGATTTACTCTCTTCTATCCCCAGAGAAAATATTAAAAGGGCATTGAATGTTACCAGAGTTCTGGATTTCTTGTGACTGACATACGGCCATCGTATGGAATATGAATGCAATTGTGTACATTATGCTTGAAACACAATTTTTTTCACTGTTAATTTATTCTTTATATTTACTTCATATTCATGTTACTTTATATTCAGTGCTTTGGAGTGACTAACTAAAAGTAAGGTGCTTCTACCTTAACTACATTTATATTGTATTTAAAATAAATAAATAAATAAATAAAGTTGTGCGACAGCTCAGCTATTTTTTTAATCATTTTTCAGCAACTTTTCCAATGTGTTGCGGTTTACCATGATGAAACGCTACCTTTTTTGTTTAATGCCACATTGCTCAGAATAACTGAGGTAACTATCAAACTTACTCTCCAAGAAAATCTTCTCTTCCTTTCATGTGTCACATCTGGAATTATGATTCATTTTAGAGAATCAGTTTCTTATAAATGAAGCAGTTTGAAAACATGTTGGTAACAATTTACAATAAGGTTCAATTTGCTGTGAAACAAAATGCTGTTTGAAAACTGTTGTTTGTTAGGTTGTGATACTTAATATATGAGCAGATGTTAATAAACAAAACCAGACTGTAGTTATATATTCAAAAATATATTGGTCCCTGAAACTGTTCATTTTAGTAGTTCATTTAAATGACTACTTCTTTTTTGTACTTCAAGCTACAGTTTTTAAGTTGCTTGCCCAGCACTGTTCATAGTACATAGTACATTTTGCCATTTTCTATTTGCTCAATCTCCTTCTCCCAACTTACTTATTTTTTCAACTCTTTCTCTCTTTATCTCTCTCTGTTATTCTCTCTCTTCATGGATTTTTTTTTTTTTTTTTCTTCTTCAGGTGAGCTGGTGAACTCTGAAGTGCTTGTTCTGTTTTGCAACCCCAATGTGAAGAATGTTCCCTGGCTTCTCCATGTTGAAGGCCATATGTAATTGAAAAAATAATGTATTAATATATTTTGATACAAATCAAAACTAATGACCTACCCTCTCAGGAAATTACAGCAGTTGGATGTGGGTGTGCATTAAAGGTCTGGGGCGCACTACTGAGTGGCATTGCTCAAATAGCAGCTGGTCTGGTGCAGGCTAGCAAGGGCTGTTAATAAAGGCTTGCTGACATGCTTTCCATCACTCCTAATAGAGATATTGTCATAGGCTGCCATTTCCCAGCCCAGCAGCCCCCTGAGTGGATGAGGCCTGGCCAGTGCCACTATCTATCCTCATCCCAGGTCATGACGCGAACACTGCGCTGAATATCCACTACAATGCTTCAGCTCCAAATCTTCGTGTATCACAGCACAGATCAGATACTAGAACCCGTACTGATTTCTGGTCATTAGCGGTTTCTTTTTGTATTTTCTACCACAGAAATCCGTCCCGATATGACTCCACAGCGAGACCTTGGTGTTGTGTCCTGTGAATCCTGCCTGGAATTGCTGTTTTATTGAGGCAATATTCTCTCTAAATAATAATCAGACTTTTATTGCGCCGTTTATACTCGGCGCAGGGGGAGTTTCTTGCTCCTTTTCTTTATTGTGCCCCAGTTGCTCCTTTCAACTCTGTTCTCTAGTCTGAGTAAAATCTGTAAGAAAAAAAACATATATATATTATGAGCATGTATTTATCTGAAGTAAAAAAATGAAATAACATAGCATTTATTTGAGTCTGTATTAATCATTATTTACTATTTGTTCAGTTGAAGCAATATGACAATATACAAGCACTTCCATCCGTTGTGTTTCATGCTAAGAATTTAGAGCTTTACTTTCACCACATTTACAAAAATTACAAAAGAAAATCAAAAGCTGTTGTTTTCTGAAGACATCATCCCAGGAGGGGATTGGCCACTTCTAAAGTTGTTTGATGTAAACATGAATAACAATTTTTCTGATAATCACTGTCAGGTGCATAAATTCAGCTTACTTTCAAATTCTAATTATTGCTGTAAGATTGAAATTGCAAAATGTATTTTTATTTACCCATGTAATTATGAAAGGACATGGTTGGTGTAATATTTTTGTTTGTTCCAATAGCAAAATATGCTTGTTTGTTCCAATTGCTATTCCTAATCCAACTGCAAAATATAAGATGGGGGTCTTTCATGCACTATTGTTTTATTTTGCTCCAGTTGCTCTTTTCAACTGGGGCTAAAGTTTCTCTTTATCATTATTTACCATTTGATCAGTTGAAGCAACATGACAGTGTCCCCGCACTTCCTTCCTTTATGTTTCAACAGCCTAGCAGTAAAATCACTAATAATGAGGTGCACACTAAAAAGTTGATGTGGTGAACACATTTACCGAACACTGTTGTAAAAGTCAACGCTTTGAAATACTGCTTCTATTCTGGGATCCCGCTATACAATGTGAAAACTCCATCTCTGTTTGGAAGCGGTTTACTGACATTCTCGCCTGGCTCGATGTGACATCTGACGGAATAATGAGTTGCTGTTTTCTTGGGAGGTCCAGCTGAGTTCAAGGGCACACGCAATGGTCAGCTACGACTGAGACCGCATCTCTGGCAGAGCCTGTTCCATCTCATTATCTGAAATGACAAGAACCAGCTGTAAGAAATGCGAGCAAATGACTAACGATTAATGTTGAACTTTCTCTTCATTTTGTGGAAAGGTCAAGGTTGCTACTTCCTGTCCTTTGCTTATGAAGGCATGGGCTATGAATGTAGAGTGACGAATATTTTACATTTATTTGAATTGATGTATTAGTATTAACCCCTTGAGATGTAACATCTCGTTTTCGAGGGGGTCCCAAAATACATCTATCACAATCACAACATAATAACATAGAACACAAAACAAAACACAAATTAACAATACATTCATTAACAACACTAAACCAAACACAAACCAAAAAAAGGCACCACAAAAATTGAATTAACTAGCAAATATACAACAAAACCTTATACAAAATACACTGATCAATGAATCCAATTACAATATAAAATAAGTGAGTGAGTGACATACAGCCAAGTATGGTGACCCATACTCAGAATTCGTGCTCCGCATTTAACCCACCCAGAGTGCACACACTCACAAGCAGTGAACACACACACAGCCATCCGTAGCAGTGGGCAGCCATTTATGCTGCAACCCGGGGAGCAGTTGGGGGTTCGGTGCCCCTGCTCAAGGGCACCTCAGTCGTGGTGTTGCTTGCACGAGACTCAAACCCAAAAAAGAAATTTTTAAAAGAAAGTTTGCTTAAACATCTTAAGGCCGGGACACAGCAAGCCAACTTCAAACAACTAGCAGTGACATTTCCAAAAATCAAGCAACTTACATGTGGACAAAGACAAATTAAATAACTAATCCGCAAGTGGAGACATAAGAATATAAGAAGATAAAATATCCTTGTGGAAGAGGCCAGAGAAATTTTCCTGCACTACTAGAATACATACACTTACAGTACATAGAGCAGCTAAAAGAGAGACAAGTTTTGTGACAAATTCCACAATTGATTTATACATCTTTATTTCGCAAAGTCCCGTTTTAGGTTATCTAGGAAGCAGTGCCATTTATATTCACTTTCTCTGTCACAAGGTGCTTTATTACTGTTCTTATGTGCATAAATGTATACCATATTTACTCAAACATTTCAACATGGCTAACAAATGGTGGCTGGCCTGCAAGGTTTGATTTGATTTGCCTTTATTGTCTCCTGACGGAGAAATTTGTCTTGGGCATTCGGGATAACAGATGCACACAATATACATATAACACAACATGCATCCCCTACACATAATTTACCACCAACCCACACCCCTTATTTGTTCTTATTCAATATTTTAATAAAAAGTGGTACAAATGAAAATTTAAACCTATACATTCTACAGTTTGGTAACCTGTACCTTCTACCTGAGGGCATCATCTCATGTCACTGTAGAGGACATGAGTACAGGTTGCCATTCTGCTGCTTTTTGCCCTCTATAGCAATTTAGCAATTCCGCTGCTGTTTGCTGAACTGTCACGGTAAACTTTCTACTGCCCCCTGCATTTTTGTCTTTCTCTCCGATGTCCTCTATGCTCAGGACATGCATATTCAAATAAAACCAAGACTGATTTGTTAATTAAGATTCAGTCAGAATGAATTTGTGCTGCTGGGACAAGAGAGACGGTCGTGCTTACCAATGTGAGCTTGTTTGACTAACAAGAATTCAGATCTCCATTTTCATCACATTTACAAAACTGTATTATCAAAAGCTGTTGTTTCCTGAAGACACTAACCGTAAAAGGCCAATAATTTTCTGCTAATGTATCAGTGCCAGTTGAAAATTATGCTTACTTTCATATTCTAATTCTGATTGTAAAATTTTAATTGCAAAATGTATTTTTAGTAACCCATAAAGATATAAGTAATGTTCAATTTATTTTTTATTTGTTTGCCTGTTTGTCCCCATTATAATTATATGATGGCAATATATATATTTTTAGTATCTATTTTCCTGCCAATATATATATGTGTGTGTGTGTGTGTGTGTGTGTGTGTGTGTGTGTATTTATAATTATATGATGGCAATATATTTATTTTTATTATCTATTTTCCTGCCAATATATATATGTTTGTGTGTGTGTGTGTGTGTGTGTGTGTGTGTGTGTGTGTGTGTGTGTGTGTGTGTGTGTGTGTATATATATATATATATATATATATATATATATATATATATATATATATGTAGAACAGATGTTGATGTCAGATGTTGAATAGATATTTTGAAGAACGTGGGTAACCAAATATTTTCTGGTCCCAATCGACATAATATGTAATAGGAAAATGTTCTTCAAAATATCTACTGTTATGTTCAACAGAAAAAAATTCTTACAGGTTTGAAACAATTTAAGGGCGAATAAATGATTACAGAATTTCATTTTTGGATGAACTTACCCCTTTAATTTGTTAAATGTTTTGGTATTAATATTATTGTGTAGAATGTTCCACTCTGAATATCTATGTATAGCATGTCTTTATATGACCAGCTGGAGAGCATTATTACAAAGCACATGAATACAACTCAGTTTATTTTAGAAAGAAGAAAACAATGAATCAGAAGAATGGGAGCTCATTAATTTTGAAATGCTGGTCTGGCGTTGCATCAGACACATCCCTGGTGTCTTACTAATTTCACTGTTGACTGACCTGGCTAACCAGATTTTCTGTTTATCCCCTCTGCAACATTCAGCCGAAACAAATATCAGCTGACTGATCAGATCATTTTCTCGTCCTTAAGTTCATACACAGAGATTTCACAGACAAAGCACATTTGTTTGTCAATATCTACACAAAGACCTGCACATCATTGGCTAAATGTTCGCTGAGCTTTGAAAATGTCTCTGTTTTCTGAATTCTGCAGATATATGCATCTTAAGCATGCCTCATTGCTTTTTGGTGGCTAACGGAGCTGGGCTGGCCGTGGCTGACTGCTATTACATTATCTCAGTAGGAGCGGGTAGGCTGGGCGTGTAGGCAGCGAGGGCAGGGCTTGGCGCTTTGCCAGGCGCATGATAAGGGTGGTTGAATCGACTGGCACAGTTTGGAATCATCAGTTGCCAAAGCTGGTGTTTCCAGGCAGCGCATCCCAACAGGATGCCTCGGAGTAGAGCTGAAACAATCTAGTAATATTCAAGAAAGCGAAATGTCAGGGAAATGTACTCCCACTCCTTACATGCTAACACACATGTACTGTAGGGGTGAACCTGAATTCACTTTTTTTTTTTAGAGACATTTTCTAATGACACAAAATGAATAAAATAGAATATTAAATGTCATTATATGTATGTATGCACACCTACATATGTATAATGACCATATAATGTTTGTATATTATTATTTATTATGTGTGTTTGTTGTTATAAACCTTTTTCTTCTTCAAAATATCTTTTTATGTTTCACAAGTCATACGGGATTGGAATGACATGAGTGAGGGTGAGTAATTTTAATTTTTTGCATAACTATCCCTTTAATACTCTATAGCCTTATAAATGTTGAAAATCATATAGAATAGTCTCTGTTTTGTGTATGTATGTGTTTTTGATATGATGTTTTGTATTTTGATAGATGAATACAATTCACTAATAAGATCTCTCTTTTATGTTCTATGCCACTGACAAGATAATTTAAACAAACAAAAAATACAGATATATTTCTCACAAAATGTGTAAATTGTTTCATATTGAAATGCTTCACCCAGATATTTCAGCTGACCTTGTGTCCTGGACACTGTGAATCTCCTTAGGAATAGAATCACGTTTGTTTCTTTGCACTGCCTGATCACTCCATGTATACAAAAAAGCAAAGACAAAAGCTCTGCAATAAATTACACAGTGACAAGGAATCAGCAAATAAATCACCTTGGGGTGGTCTGTGCACAGAGAGTGTGATTCTTTTTACTCTCTAGAGGCAAGAACATTTAAGCAGGAACCTTCAGCACAGTAGGATGAATTGTATCTGTAAAAACATTGTGTGCTGGATTAAAATTTAATGTCTGCATTATCAATAAAGCACAATTTTTTTGTTACAGGCAGGGTTTGTGTTATATGTTTCTGATGGCCTGAGCATGACAACATTTATAATCTATAAATGCTCATGAGCTCTTGAAAAAAAAAAAAAAAAGTCAATGCTAATTCAAGTAAGTAAATGCAGAGGGCGTTTCACTCTATAAAGTTTAAGCATATGATTTGATTTAATGGAATGTGACAGTGATGAACATTATGTTCTCCTACATTCAGAATAAAATTTTAGTATACAGTAAACTTCTTACAATATTTACACAATATGCACTGCATAGCGCCTACTATTTATTAAAAATCCTAAATAAATATAGTGCAATTTAACAAATAATTCATATTGTATTAAGAATGCAGCAGTAAACATTCTAAATGTTGGCATGTAACATTTTTTTTTTAGTTTTGTTCTCCCAACAATAGATACCCACATATACTTAGAAAGTAATAAAAAGATTATACATTTATAAATATAATGTAAAATAAATACAAATTGACTTAATTTGTGTGTGTGTGTGTGTGTGTGTGTGTGTGTGTGTGTGTGTGTGTGTGTGTGTGTGTGTGTACACATATATATAATAAAATTAGTTTTATTACTAGGTATGTATACGCATACACATACTTAGAAAGTAATAGAAATATCATTTTAAAAATATAATAAAAATAATCTATATTATATATATATATATATATATATATATATATATATATATATATATATATATATATAGATAGATAGATAGATAGATAGATAGATAAATACACACACACACACACATTAATTTAATTTGTATTTATTTTACATTATACATGTATTTATAAATGTATTATCTTAATAATATATAAACCTTATTATTATTATTTTACCTTGTATTATGTATATACATTGTTTTTTTTATAACTTTTATCTTAAATTAATATATGACACAATGATAAATAGTGTTTTTTGACTGATAGTAGATAGTAGACTGATGACTGAAGTGGAATGTTTGGCATTCTAGAAATCAGTATTCCATGCAGGTACTGTGGTTATACTGCACATTTCGGCAAATATAATAGGTCATCTGTGTTTCCATGCATACGGAAATGCTTTCTTTAAAAAATAATGTGTAGTAGGCCATTCTGAATAGTCCGTGTCTCATAGTTGCACATTTGTTGCGCCAATATTTTGAATGATGTTGCACATGTATGTTTCACGTATGTATGCTTTCAGTGTCAAGTTCATGCCCTGGCACTGTGGTACATTCACTGTCTCATATCAGGACTTTTCCTCACTGACACCATCAGGAAGTGCATTAGATACACTTTTCCACCTGAGTCTCTTTGTGAAGTGCGGTGATCTAATAGCATCTGAATGCAGTTTCGCTGTGCTAACTTGGCCGAGGAAGAAGCCTTTGGACATCAAGTCAAGACTGAGAGCTCCATGGGCGAGAGAGGTGGATTGGCCCAGAAACATGGGAGCCTGTGATCTCTCAGATGTCTCAAACACTTCAAATTGCTTTGCCCAATTCAGGAGGCCTCTGCTTTCATATATCCCCCCTAGAGTGCAGCGAACTGCGATTCCTTCCCACTGATATGTTGCTGATAGGTTATTTCACTCCCAGGCACCGTGTTCAGATAAATATGTCTGATTTCTTACATCTGAAAGAAATGCATTGGCCCTCCAGTAGTTTGGTTATGTCGCAGTGATGTTTGTTGTTTATGGTCTAGCTGGAATTAATCATGTCTAATTAATTGGTTTGGCCAGTTGAATAAAGACGAATAATTATGAGCTGCATGGCAAAGAGCAATGAGACCAGACACAAGACAAATTGCTCTGTTATTAACTTTACTCTCATCGCTTGTTATGATCCACATCCACTTGTGTCTCTGAAGGTGTTCTTACATCTCTCTTTTTTTAATTTCAAATAAAACACTTGACTGTAACGCTATATGACTACATAATAGGCTATTGTTTGTGATGTTTCCAAGGAACTGATTGGGTTACTCTAATTCCAAAACACTCCTATGTTTTTGTAATACTGCAAACAACATGCCTTCATGAATATTAATGCATGTTAAATTTGCTCAAAGCAAAGATGCTGAGTACACAATGACAATATATTCTCAGTAAACTGAGAATATAGTCATTCAGAAATAAGAAGTGCATGATTCACATATAGATTTTTCAAATAAACTAAATTATTAGTTTATATATGCATAAATTAAAAATGTCATGATTTACTCCCAAATTTATCTATTTATCTAGATTTGTTTAGTATTTTTATTTTATTTTATTTACTTTATGCACAAATCATATTACACTGAAAAAAAAAAATCCCATTAGAAATTGCTAGTATATTTCACATATATTTACAAGGAAATGACAAGTTGCACCAAATTAAAACGTGAACATTTTTAAGATGAAGGACAATATAATTTTCTTAGAATGTATACTCAGACAATTTTTGTATTATTTACAACTTAAAATGATTTATTTTTTATGTTATTTGTGTTTTTCTTCCTTTCTTTTTTTTTTTTGGAGCATGACAGTATAAATCATCATCCACATTTGTTTTATGGAAAGAACAGCTTGTACACTCAACTAAACATCTCATTTTGTGTTTCACAGTATGAAGAAAACAATACTGGGTCAGAAAGACTGATTTAACAGCACATTAATTCAGCTTACCTTGCTCCCTGATAGCCATGGCCTTACCTGCCCAATGCCAACAACAGTCCTAATATGTACACACTCTCACAAAGGCAGAGAGAATACTGAATAAATAACTCTGAAAAATAAACTGTCTATCTCTCCTGGCTCAGCTGTGTGCTGCCTGGGGGCAGATGATAAATGGAAGCACAAGGCTAAAACATCATCTGGAACCAGAAGTATCAGTGATAAACCAGTCGGGCTGGACCCCAAAAAAGATACCTGGAACACGTACCTTGCATGACACCAGAACAACATCTGGGAGGAAGGACGCTTGTGTGTATGACAGAGGGTGATATAAAGAAGGAAACTGCTGATCACGAAAATGTACAATTTACAGAGATCATTTTCATGTAGCCATTCTTTTTTTTTATGCTGTGTTCTTACCACATGTTTATTCTTCTTTGCTTTTTCAAATCTGAATTTAAAAAGGGTGCATTATTATATGAATAATGCATGCATAATTTACTGAGCTAAGTACAGAGTCATATGCTTCAAGGAAGATGAGCTGGCCAAATCTTGCGCTTAGATATCATGAATCTCAACAGCATATCTGGCAAGACAAAAAATGATACCTAGACAATCCTTCCCTGCGCAATCATAAATACCCACTCTCTACATTTGCATACTCCCACCCTTAGGCTTTTATTGCCAGTTTTTTTATTTTATTTTATTCAGTTAACCATGGTGATGTACAAAAAGCCACAATGAGCAAACAATATGCTATTATTAATAAAATAAAACTTAGTCTTGCATAATATATATATATATATATATATATATATATATATATATATATATATATATATATTATTTCAGCTAAAGTTTATTTTATTTCAAGTATCACATTTTATTTGTTTTATCATTTTAGTTTTAGTTTTAATAACCCTGTTCTGACCAGCTGAAATTGATTTAGTATCTCTGTAAAAAAAATATGCATGTGTGCCCAATGGATATACAATTAGTGTCAAGCAGTTTGATTAATTCTGTTTATCTAGGTCAAGATGTTATTCTGAGTGTCTGCTGTTGTTTATCACTCTTGTTTCTGTGCACATCATATCAAAATTTTTCCCTTTAAAGGATTCATGCATCACATGCCCTGTCAATAGTCTTTCACAAAGGCTTGCAATCCATCACCAAAAGAGGTTAAATAATGCACATTTGAATGAGATCAGGTAAGGAAGCTGTTCACCACGTGCAAAAACATTTAAATTTGACAATCTCTTGTGCATAAAGTAAACATAAAGTTTTTGAGACGTTAAGTATACAGTATATGCCAAATGTTATGAAATTCATTAAACCTTCATGATCTGTTTGGGGTCTGAGATGCTTGACTTTGTCTAATCGATTTAACATTTCTGAGAAGTGCTGAAGATCTGCTTTTTGATAAAACAGGGTTAAAGCTTCAGTAAAGTCGGTCTGTTGGGTTTTGATTAGGTCAGAGGACCTTATTCAATTATTCATTTTTTTTCTTAAATTGATGCTTTCGAGGGCATCCATAAATCATACTTTTCAGATAATACATATCCTGATATACAGTAAAAGATATATTTATATTTAGACATGGAATGAAAATTATATGTGGTAGAATTGAGTTGAAATCCTCAGCGATGGACTGGATCAAGAAAATGAAGTCACAGTAATGACTTTACTCAGAGTGATGGATGTTGTATTCTTTGATAAGTCACCTTTTCAGAAGAGAATTAGGTTACTCCTTTGCAGTAATGGAAAAAAAAAGGAAATGTGACTTTGCCAAAAGATGGACTGACACTATCAAAAAAGGCCTGAAAGCTGTGTCTATCTCTCTTTTCTCTTTTGTCAGATCCCCAGTGTGAGCAATCGAGGAGGAAAAGAGGGAACCAAAGAGAACGAAAATGTGTGATTCTTGGCGCTGTCAGTCTTGTGAGATTATCAGGTCTGTGGCTGAGGTCTGTGTTTGCTTGCTGCGGAGTACTTTGTCATGGATTTTCTGTCTTTATCTAAGGGGTGACTGATAAACTGAGTCCTTTTCTCACACCCCATGATGCATTGCCCCGTCACCAATCAGAGCTCTCGAAGAGCACTGAAAATACTGACAGATAAAGTCACAATGAAAGACGATAGTACTCAATCTGACATGCTACATTTTTGCTGTTACACTGGATAAAGGTACTGTACGTGAATGTGTGCAATGAGTGCACTGAATGTGATCCCATAAAGAGGTAAGGGTTTATATATATAATTTAGTCATTATAGAATTTATTATATTTTGTATTATTATTGTGTTCTCCAATATTAGTTATAATTCACCCCAAAATTAGTATTTTCTCAGCCTCATGTATTGATTGATTGACCAAAAAATAAATAAATTGGGAAAAACTTTATGCATCTCTTTTCCATACAACAGTGGTTAATAGTGATATATTCAATGAAGTCCAATTTAATTTGAGATCTTTGTTAGAGATTAACATTTGTAGTGATATACATTTTCAAATTCAATTTCCCCCAGGCTGACCAAAGTGCTTTACAGAAGAGCAAAAGTATTACACAAACATGGAAAATATACCTGAAACAAATTTAAACCCATCCATTTAAAAATTTTACCTATCACAGTAGTCAATACGCTAAAGAAAATATAAAAGGTTTTTAGCAAGGACTTAAAAATAGACAAGGAAGGGGCCAGTCTAATCTCTAAAGGCAGGGTATTCCAGAGTGCAAATGCACGCTCCCCTCTACGCTTTAGTCTAACACGAGGGACCACCAGCAAAGCCTGGTCACAGGATCGTAGGCTTCTAGATGGAGTATATGGATGAAGAAGTTCAGATAAATAGACAGGAGCTTTGTTATGAAGGGATTTATAAACGAAGAGGAGAATTTTAAAGTCTATTCTCTGACAAATTGGCAACCAGTGAAGGGATCTAAGAATTGAACTGATGTGTTCATGTTTCCGACACTTTAAAAGAAGTCTGGCTGCAGCATTTTGGACAAGCTGAAGTCGCGCATTTCGAGATTTAGATATACCGCAATATATAACGCCATGTTGTGGAGACACTGTTTCATTGTAAAAAGCGAAAATACTTCTAAAAGAGGACACGACTAGAAATCAGTGGTTAAGCTGTATTTATTTATATTTACCACACTGTTCCAGAACAGTTCAACCCAAATATTCAGAGGTGTGCAGCACATTTTCTGTCTCACAGTCTGTAAGTACATTTTCATATTTAAAGGATTTGCCACTGATGATTCAAACGTGAGTTTTGTGCATCACAAATGCAGACATGGTTTTATGTTTACATGGCGCAGTGCAATGCAATGCATAAAAATACAGTATAAGTCATTATAATCAGTAATTATGTCCCCCTAGATGCAACAAATGGCTCGTTTGTAATGTGTTTTATTGTTTTTGTCTTGTCACGCTGGGTTTCTTACTAGGAAATAAACTATGGATTTGGACAGTCACAGTGCACTGGATAGCTGGCTAATCAGAGCACACCATGTTTTGCAGACGATGAGCTTTGTAAAAAAATGAAGCGTTTCAGAAAGGCGTGGCATAGAGGAGAAACAATAATGTACATTATTACACGTGTGTAAAGTGTTTTTTTTTTTTTTTTGCATAAACATTTAATTACAACAAATTCACAAAATAATGTTCTTTTTAGCAACATCATATTACCCCTTTAAAATAAATATGTGAATTTAATTGCACTCATATGTGCTAAATGCTGATCAAGGCACAGTAAATGAAGAGATTAATGTTCCTCCTATATGCTAATTATAGCACTCGTGTATCAAAGGACTGTCAAGATGACAAGTGACCTTCATTCACAGATCAGAAGATTGGACCTTTCTGGAAGTAAAGCACGCCATCGCATTCATTGTGAACAAACAAATAGCAAACCTCTCAATATTACTTTCATAAATTTCTCACTATTTTTTATCTTTTTTTTTTTTTTTTTTTTTTTTTTTTTTTTTTTTTTACAATTTTCAGCTTGCCAGACCTATTTGGGCTCTCTTTTCCTGTACACTCTTTTTGAACATGAACTTCTTTACACAATACTCTATTTAACTCTGAGCTTTTACAGTAAAACGATTTAGGGTCAGGAGTAGGTTCAGCTGTATGAAAATTCAACTGCAGCCAGTATCGCTGAGGTATAAAATTACCTGTGTGGTACGATATCAAACATGAAACAGCCCAGTCAGGAGCAATAACAGCTTCTATGTGAATGTCAGTAGTTTAATTCGAAAGCCCCCCACGGTAAAGCAATGGCAGGTTGTCCAAGCAAGGAAGTCAGGATCCCAGCCAAAACCTCTAATTGCTCAGCTCTCCTTGCTTTGCAGGCTATTTTTGTTGATGTTCTAAAAAATGTATTGACCCCCTTGACAGTGGCCTTTACTCTGAGAAAGGAGGGACACGTGGTATTTAAAATAAATAAATAAAATGAACCAGTGAAAGAAGCGATCAAATCGAGAAAAAAAAAAAACATGCTGTTCTCTCTTGTGGTATTTTAACATCAGCGTGTCTCCAGTAATGAAAGTGTGGTAACTGCGTGATTACTTCCTTGGCATTTTAAATCTATGCTTAATTGTTCCCTTAGTTGTACATGTATTATGCCATTAGCTTTTGTAGGCTGTGTCCTTTTGCATTCATTCTCACTTCACTTAACGTTTATAGAGATTTGCTTGCTCCTTGTCTCCTTTTAATAGTAGTCAAGTAGTCAAAATTCACATCTCTGGATTCTCAAAGTATGGTAGATTTAAATGTTTTTGTCACATCTGACGCACTGAAATAAATAAAAAAAAACTATGATTACAACATTTGAGTGAAATCAGTTAAATATATTAAATCAACATAAAAAATTATGATATATTAATATGTAATGATATGTAATATAGATTTTTTTAAAGTAATTAAAAACTTTATTCAGCAAAGACACTGGAAACTGGAAAAAAAAAATTTAAATAAATAAATAAATCTAATTCAAATAAATGAATCCATCCATCAAAAACTGTTGCTAACATTGGTAATATTCATAATAATAAAATGATAATAATAAGAAATGTTTCTTGAGGAACTAATCAGCATATTACAATGTTTTCTGAAGGATCATGTGACACTGAAGACCAAAGTAACAACAATATATTTTAATATACACTGAACAAAATTATAAATGCAACTTTTTTGTTTTTTTCCACATTTTTCATGAGCTGAACTCAAAGATCTAATACTTTTTCTATGTACACAAAAGTCCTATTTCTCTCAAATATTGTTCACAAATCTGTCTAAATATGTGTTAGTGAGCACTTCTATAATCCATCCACCTCACAGGTGTGGCATATCAAGATGCTGATTAGACAGCATGATTATTGCACATGTGTGCCTTTGGCTGGCCACAATAAAAGGTCACTCTAAAATGTGCAGTTTTATCACACAGCACAATGCCACAGATGTTGCAAATTTTGAGAGAGTGTGCAATTGGCATGCTGACTGCAGGAATGTCCACCAGAGCTATTGCCTGTGAATTGAATGTTCATTTCTCTACATCTCAGGGAAGCTCATCTGCATGCTCGTCATCCTCATCGGGGTCTCAACCTGACTGCAGTTCATATCGTCACTGACTTGAGTGGGCAAATGCTCACATTCGATGGCGTCTGGCACTTTGGAGAGGTGTTCTCTGCACAGTTGAATAATGGTTTTCACTGTACAGGGCAGATGGCAGACAGCGTTGGCGTTGTGTGGGTGTTAGGTTTGCTGATGTCAACGTTGTGGACCGAGTGGCCCATGGTGGCGGTGGGGTTATGGTATGGGCAAGCGTATGTTATGGACAATGAACACAGGTGCATTTTATTGATGGCAGTCTGAATGCACAGAAATACCGTGACAAGATCCTGAGGCCCACTGTTGTGCCATTCATCCACGACCATCACCTCATGTTCCAGCATGATAATGCATGGCCCCATGTTGCAAGGATCTGTACACAATTCATCTTAGTTCTTGCATGGCCAGCATACTCACTGGACATGTCACCCATTGATCATGTTAGGTTTGCGTATACGACAGCGTGTTTCAGTTCCTGCCAATATCCAGCAATTACGCACAGCCATTGAAGAGGAGTGGACCAACATTCCACAGGCCACAATCAACAACCTGATCAACTCTATGCAAACAGCAAGTGCAAGATACTTGGGCACCAGTGATTTGGTCTGTCTTGTCTTGAGAAAGTAAGTTTTGGAGGTCTTCCAAACCTCCATTCACAAGCCATTCTCAGTGGAAGCCAAGCAACATGCATCATCTTCTCTGCCGCACACTTTCTGTCCATCAGCACTAGCTGGCCAGTACAATTGCCCTGATTGACACACACTGCATGGAGCTTCAATCTTCGGTCTGGCCGACAGGGTCAGGGCCAGTGGTATCTCTGTGTTTGTGAGCCGGTCCAATCATATGCTTTAACCTGCCTGATGGACATTAAGGGGCACAGAGAGATTTCTCACTCTGTTTTCAGCTCTGGGTTTATCTGGGGCCGGTTGCATAAACATAGTCATTATCTTAAGACTGTGTCTAAGAAATAGTCTGACTAACTAAAGTCACTGAAGAAAGACCATTGCATAAAATAAGCTCTTCTTTGTGGAAAATATTTGTATATTAGAGGAATACAATGCTGCTAAATCGACTTTAATAAACAAATTTAACGATTACAACGGCAATAGCAAAAAACACAAAGCTTTGGACCACAATTACGGAAAGAGTTAACAGTGTCAACACATCTGTCTCACAATCCGTCAAAGATGTTCAAAAACGGTTTAAAAATATGGTTCAAGAGGCAAAAAAGGAAAAACCCAGCAATTGGGGGAGGAACATCTCCTAAATTGAAAAGGACAATGGAAATGATCATTGAAATATACGGAGACGAATTTCTGGTGTTTTGGGGGATCCCCGGGGGGAGAGTATCCGGGCGGACGTTACCCACAGCGGGGGAAGATACACAGTCTCATACCGCTGTCACATTAACCCCACTTGGACAGTCTCGTGAGTAATAATGTTTTGATGGTGTATGTTTTTGCTTCATTTTAAACACTGTAGGGTACTGCTCTGTTTTAGATTGAGTAACACTTATTAATTTCTAGTTGACTGCAAGGTGACACTGACATTGGTCTCTCAAAATGACGAAGATCCTGTTACAAGCCAGGATGACCAAACAACACAAAGTGAAGGTAAGCTATGCTTTTAATCTTTCAGCCCTCTACTATTCCTCACAACAATGTTTTTAGTTTAAAACAGATTAACAGTGTTTAAGTAAGCAATAACGTACAAGCGGCTGTGCTGTAGCCTATTGTGAGTCACGGCTAAAGGCACGACGCGAAGCGGACTTATTCAAGATACAGCACTAGCATTGAGTAGGCTACTTTATTGCTTAAAACGGTTACGACAAAATACAAATATTATAAAATACAACAAGTGGACACAGGTTAGGGGAAATCACTTGTAATACCATGTAGTGCTGTGCAATCACTAGGCTAGTTGCTGCAGGACAGTGTTTTCAGATTATATATAATCAGACTACTTTTGTCAATAAAGACCATTTAACCTGTTCAATGTTTCACTAATTTTTTGTGTGTTCACATAGCCTGTAACACACAAAAAAACTAGAAGTCTATTGTTTTGTGTATTTTTGTCTAAAATGAATGAACTAAAAATGTAGTGCATTTTATCAGAAAAAAAGTACAACAAAAAATACCGTGCCTGTCACTTGTCTAATTTTGCTAATGTTGTTCTTGTTCTTTTTTTAATTTATTTTTAAAGATGACGATTTGGACAGCACCCAAATGGCACCTGTGGGAAGTGGCTCAGACACCAAGACACAGAAAGATACTCCAAGCAAGAGAACCATGAACAATATACTTGAAAAACAATATAAAATATTAACACTGGAAGAGACTAAACTAAAATTAGAAATACAAAAACTATAATTATAGAAAACTAAGCTAAAATTGGAGCTACAAAAACTTGGACATGAACTAAAGATCTCATCGACCATTGTCCAATAACTAATCAAACAATTGTCTATTTAATAATTACTGGTATTTAATTTAGAATCTTTAGATATAGTTAAGAGGTTTGAAGAATTTTAGTGTAAGTTAATGTGTAGTGATTTGAAGATTATATCATAATTTAGCTGATTGTACTGATACTATGCATCAAATATTTTGTAAGTATTGTCTCAATGAATAAATTATAATATGTCCACTTAATTTGAAAGTATAAATTCTTTCATTTTTCTCAGTCAAACTGAGAAAATGTTTTCTACAATCATCTGTCGAATGTAACGCCCAGATCCATCTTGCCCTCCTGCTTCAGTAATCTCCAAAGTGGGTTCTTCACAAATTTGGTCATCCTCCAAGTCTGGGAGTGCAAGATCTCTATTAAATGGAAAGTGATATTTTACTTACAGTTAAAAACATATTTATTACCTTGCCATGTTGTGCAAAACAACGCATGCACAGATTATGTTGCAGACTTTTTCTGGTTTCATTTTGAGCTCTGCATGCAGACAATGAAATCTTCGTTTCAGGACTTCAAAACACCTTTCAATAACATTTCTTGTTTTGGTATGGGCTGTGTTGTACCGAGCTTGAGGCACACTGACTGGATTTAAGAAAGGTGTGAGTAGCCAGGGTTTTAGAGGATAACCAGAGTCACCCAAGAGCACACCCTGCAATTCTCCTCTCTCAAATGCATCATGAATTTGGGAATTTTAAACAATTTAAAATAGCTGTTTTATATTTTAATATGTTTTACAATGAAATTATTATTGTAAAGGCCATTACAGTGTCACATGATCCTTGATTTGCATCCCTAATTTGTTGCTTAAGAAACATTTTTATATAGCATTATATATTATATATTATAAATGTTGAAAACTGATTTAAGTTGAGCTGATTAATATTTGGAAACCATTATACTTTTTCAGGATTCTTTGATTAATAAATAGCTATATAAAACCACATTTATTTGAAATCAAAAATATTGCTATATTATTATTGATGTATGCTATAATTTTTTTAAATAGTCTTTTCGATGCAAAATCAAGTTGTTTATGGCTTGTTCAAGTTGTCATGTGTGGGTGGGCTGAACTTCAAATCGTTCATGTTGGCTAGTCTATTCTCTAATGTAAAGTGTCGGAACAATATTGGAAGATTTCAGTACAAGACGCTCTGTGGGATGAAATGTTGGATCTCCCCGGGGATTTAACCTCGCAATGTTCTTATTCTTACAGGAATCCTCCAACACCCCACAGCTTCCTAAAATTAGACAGATGATTAATTCACTCTGAGATCACTTCCTCGGAGCCATGCAAGACCAAAAGGCACACTGTTTGGTAAATATTTCAATAACACTTCCACTAAAATCCAATACACCCTATCTCAAATGAATATGTCTCCTCACAGACCTTAAAGCATTACAGGCATTTCGCTTGTCTTTGCAAGAATAAGAAAAGGGGAAAGGGGGTTATCACACTCAAACCTGCACTGAGACACCTTCATTGATTCCTGTTTAAACACCTCTCTAAAGAATCATTACAATTCTGCTCAGCTGACTCTTTTTTAGAGAACTCAATCCAAAGTGAATTATGCGCCGTCTCGAGTACCTGAACCACATTCAGATCAACTGCTATTCTGTGAATACTCCCAAGAAGCCTCCATCAAATCCGCCATCCAGATATGACATTAGTAACAGAACCCTTCAGCTCATGATTGATCACTCTTATCTACTGTGTTAGAGTAGGTATAAATTGATCCTGTCGTTTTGTGGTAAATATAACGAAGAAAGAAATTCTTAGTGGCTATGTACGGTAATTGATTTTGACCCCTCAAATCAGTTCATCCATCTCATGTTTAAAATATACCACAGCTGAGAGGAAATGGACAATCTTTGCTGCTTAGACCTCTGTCTGATTTCCTCAATCTAATTACCAGCATGCACCTGAGAAAAAAAAATCCTTCTGCCACATCAGTTTTTAATAACCAAGAACTGCACAAGCATTAAACTGCCTTGATTAAAATCTCTCCGTTTTAAGAATTGTTGGGATTAAAAATCAGCCTGTCAAGATTTATAATGAGTTTAGCCTCTTGCTTTTCTTGCAATCTCCTTATTTACTGACTTTGAGAAAAGGAAACTATGTCACAAAGGTTAGTTGCATATGCTTCTGGCTTTTTTAATGAGCTGGTATATAGGCTTGTCAGGGCAGCTGTAGATCAAATTGAAGTAAGTTATGGTTTGATGCATTTAGGAATTAAAAGTATGCATTTGGCACTGTACACATGGCATGGTGTGAATGTGAATGTGTGTGACGATTCTCAACTTTTCAGAGTGAAATAAATCGAAGCTGTGGAAAGAGTCTAATTTACGTAAAGGCGACATGGACGTCTCTGAAAGTGTCAATCCTGAGGGCATTGCCCGGCCCCTGGGCTCCGTCTCAAATCTCTGCACCCCCAACCAATTCATCAGCTCTCCTTTCCCTTCCATTCTAAGATGTCAGTAAGATTTCAGGCCAATACGGACCTCGAATACAGACCCCCATATTAATTTGCAATAGAGCAGAACCATGCAAAGATCTGTTCTCCAGAAATAACACACATCTCATAGGACTCTATTAGTTTATTGAGAAGACAAGATGGCTTCCGAAGGGAGGACCTCGGAGCAGGATGTGTACATTCCGTGGGGGATTGCTGGGACAATCTGGGTGAATCATTTCATTTAGAGATGTTGAGGCCATGTCCCAAATGACAGACTGATTCCCTTATACAAAGATCCACACTCGTCTGTGCATCATGGATGACTTTTTTATTTTCACGTTGCTGAGACTGTGTGGAAGATAGATAGATAGATAGATAGATAGATAGATAGATAGATAGATAGATAGATAGATAGATAGATAGATAGATAGATAGATAGATAGATAGATAGATAGATAGATAGATAGATAGATAGATAGATAGATAGATAGATAGATAGATAGATTTTATGTTTCTTCTTAGCTTTCTCTCATCAATTGTGTACATTACAGATTTATCTTGCATCTGATGTTGTTAAATTAATGTTAATTGTGTTATTTCGGTATCATTTTGTAACCATGATGGTGTGTAGTATTTGTGTGAATGACATTGTGCACCTTCTATATACAGTATTAGAAATTCCCTCCTCAGCTTGTGGAAAAGCTGCTTGTGATGAGCTTCGATCCATCAAGTGACTTTCTTACTGCCTGTTTTAGGTGGTTTTCAGTGTAATACAATGGCAAAAAAAAGAGATTAGTCCTTCAATGGGTGTATTGACAATATATCAGTTAAAGTATGTTAAACCTAATGTTGCTACCATATCTTTTACAGTTATTTTCTGGCAATCACAGCTGCCAGTATTTTACCGCAAATGTCACAGATTATTTTTTTACAGTGTACATGTAAAGTACAGGTCAGACAATTTGGCCAGTTAGTTCATTTTTTGTTTTTTTTTATTTATTCAGAATTCATTTATTTATGTTAATTTATTACATTCCCATTTATTTCTGGCCATTAATAAAGGTTTAATGTTTTGAAGAAACATTTATAATATTACCGTGTAGTATGGAAATGTTCAGTGTCCGAGCTGTTTACTGTCCATGTTCATTTTCATTCTGATTCAGCCATCCTGTCCTTTGACATTGTAATATGCTTTAAAGGAGCTGTATGTAAGAAATCTATTTCAATTAATCATAAAATGGCCCTGATGTGTCACTAGACATTAAGAAATCATGTTCATTTCAAATACTTATATCACTGACAACAGTAGTCCGGCCAGGATATTGTCATTTAAAAAGTGGACTTGCAGCCCTCAACTGATGTTGATGTTGTCATTTTGTGTTTTGGCCTGACGCGCCTCCCTCCACCTATCTACCAATCACGAAGTCAGTAGTGTTTCGGGATCCGTGTTGCTGTAACCTACCCTAACTCCAGTCAGATAAAAATGTCTAATGTTACTAAATCAAAAAGACCTCGTTATAATTCAGAAATTCATCGTGACAAAGTCCGAAATAAAACCAGAATTTGTATTGGAGATGCTTTTGAAAGATGGAGGCGGCTGAAAACGGAAAAGAATTTGAACACAGACGCCAAAGTTGCTAATTTTCTCCTGGACAGGTAAGATTCATCTATGCTTGGCTAACTTGTACTTGATGTCAATGGACATTTCATATATTCATGACAGTCGAACAAAGTTATGCATGTTTGTGCAAAGTAACATAACGTTAGCTCACATGGACGTATGCTAACATTAGCAGTGCATTATAGGAGCCCGTTTCTCTGTCATTATGCTGAGACGCTGAGGAAAACAACATTAGCACGCCCATTATGGCAATTTGCAGAGGTGGAAAGTAACGAATTACATTTACTCGCGTTACTGTAATTGAGTAGCTTTTTTGTGTACTAATACTTTTTAAAGTAATTTTTTAAATCTGTAATTTTACTTTTACTTAAGTATATTTTGTTTGAAGTATTGTACTTCGCTACATTTTAAAACACATTAATTACTGAGTAAAAAAAATAAAAATAAAAAAAATAAATCGCTCCCTGGAAACTACGGCAGTAAATAATGGGCAGGAGGGCAAAGGCGCTAAAATCACAAGAAAGATGCAGATGGACAAAACAGGCGTTAGTGGTGCAGACACCGCTGAAAACGAAACCCCGTCATATTCTGAAGTTGAACTCGAAGGAAATGAAGTGAACCCCTGGCCATATGTATGCTCTATTATGCAGTGTAAGCTGTACTTGCCTAGGAAGACCAAACTAGCAGCTTATAAAATCTCGACAAGACATCAACCCTTCGCAAGAATGTAGAGGTAAGCTAAATAATTGCATCGTTGCATTGGTGGTTAAAATGAAGCTTTGACATTTTAGCAAGAGGTTTTGCACAAATTAGCCAAAAAGATAGTGGTGAGGAGTGTGCTATTTTTGTTTTAATGATGTGCGCGCGCATTTATAGTGCGTTCTTTCACTGTGTGATTCAGTCTCCTAAAATGCATTTAGAATGATCACAAAATTTAAGATATAGGGGCAGAAAATTCACATGCTGCGTTGCAACGTGATCTCATGAGAATACGTGTCTATTTTTACGTTAAATGTGGTTCTACCACACGTACATTTACTTACGTTTTCATGCACATAAAAACGTACAACTTAGACGTATATTAAATCAAAATCACACAAAGAATGCCATCTTTTCCTCCAAAAATCATCATGAATATATACATATATATATAACAGTTCAGTAAACAAGTTAATTAAGAGACTTGCGTTTTAGACACCATATTGCCTTTTTTAGCTCTATTTCTACAACAGAAAATAATTCCAAACACAACCGTTTAAATGATTCGGTTCAATCGCAATGACTCACTTATTAACAGTGACTTGCTGACACATACTGGCCATTTTAATTTCACATTTAAAGTATCTTTTGATTTTTTTAAATAATTCATTTCTTATCATTTCAAATGAGTATTCAACATTTTATGTCTTGTATATCAAAACATTATTCATGCATTTGTAACTGCAGGTTAAATGCATTCTTGTCCTGCACTAAATAGTGTAATACATTTAAATGCCACTTCCAATGAATCTTCTGCATTAAAAGATGAGTTTGTTGATACTGATTTGCCTGGTAACAGCCCAAATGTTTTATTATTCTAAATAACTGATTCCTTTAATTAAAAACAACTAGTTTGAGATTAATAGACCTATCCCAAGGGTGTCAAACTCAGTTCCTGGAGGGTCGTAGCCCTGCAGAGTTTAGTTCTAACCCTGCTCCAGTACACATATCATGTAGTTTTCAAATAAACCTAAATGATTAGATTAGCTGGATCAGGTGTGTTTAATTAGGGTTATATCTAAACTGTGCAGGACTGTGGCCCTCCAGGAACTGAGTTTGACAACCTTGGCCTGTCCCATTTTTGACTCCCTCCCACTGTTAAAATGTAACTAAGTAATTTTTACTCTGAGTAAATTTTAAATGAGCTACTTTTTACTTTTACTTGAGTAGATTTTTAGACTGGTACTTTTACTTGTACTTAAGTAAAAATTTCATTAATGTAATGGTACTTTTACTTGAGTAGAATATTTTTGTACTCTTTCCACCTCTGGCAATTTGAAACGTAATTGAGACAGTGGCCTAATGTTACCTCAGTAAAAATGATTCGTCATTTGTTCTTCACGTATATCGTGGACTAAGTTACACATGCTGCAAGTTGACCTGTATGACCATTGCTAATGTAATTTAGTTACTCTAACAATATTTTTTTGATGGAACTGATGACAGATACATAACGTTACAAGTTAGACTAACAGCTACCATTCTGTCTGTCACGTACGCGCATACATCTTTAAGATTATACTGTCACATACGAGCATAAATCTTTACGATTATACTGTCACATACGAGCATACATCTTTACGATTATACTGTCACATACGAGCATACATCTTTACGATTATACTGTCACATACGAGCATACATCTTTACGATTATACTGTCACATACGAGCATACATCTTTACGATTATACTGTCACATACGAGCATACATCTTTACGATTATACTGTCACATACGAGCATAAATCTTTACGATTATACTGTCACATATGAGCATACATCTTTACGATTATACTGTCACATACGAGCATACATCTTTACGATTATACTGTCACATACGAGCATACATCTTTACGATTATACTGTCACATACGAGCATACATCTTTACGATTATACTGTCACATACGAGCATACATCTTTACGATTATATTGTCACATACGAGCATACATCTTTACGATTATACTGTCACATACGAGCATACATCGTTACGATTATACTGTCACATACTAGCATAAATATTTACTATTATAGTTAACATGACAATTAGTAAATTTTTTAAATACATAATTACTTATCAAAATATCTCTCATGAAGCATAAACATAATTAACAGAAAAAAAACGTACTGTGTACGTCTGTTCATCACTTGCCATTGGAAGCTCATTGAAGCAACCTACGTTTCTGCTGAATCCTGCAGCTTATCTGGCAACCTCGAGTCAGGGGGTAGGGGGAGGGGATACACCGCTCTACAGTATTTTTATAGTGATTGCAGTACCAGTTTTGGCCACAATCCTACATACGGCTCCTTTAACTCTGCAGTCCTAATTATAAAGAATAATTACAAGACAATCACCCCAGTTAATAACACTGGACAATTTTAATTTGTTATGGGAAAGATGTGTTTATTTACTTTGAAGATGGTGGAACAGATAAGGATTTTTCTTTTTTTGTCCAATTGTTTTTAGTCTTAGGAAAATTCCATATTCATAAGAAGAAATGGGCAGAGTCCAAACCAAATTTTGAGCACCTTTTAGCAGAGCTAAAACAATATCACACCACTGTAAGAGGTCTTAAAAATAGAAAGGCTATTAAGACCGATCTTGTACTTTCTAAATATGTTTAATTTGATCCTTTTATGTAATTTGGTCTCTTTTTTTTTGTTTATTTTATTTTGTGTTTATTGTTTGTTTTGTATGCCTGTTTTAGTAGTCTATTTGTGTATCAACCTTGGCATAAACAGATGTTGTTGTATTGTATTGTTAATACTGAATAAAAAAAAAAAAATTAATTTGTTATGCTGCTGAATGACGGTATGAAGTGAGCAATTTAATTAACTCGTTGTTTTGTTCAAGATGGAACATGCAAATTCTTTCATTTGGTACACAGCATCAGGTTTTTTTATGCCTTTTGAAGCACTGATTGACAAATCTAAGCTTTGCACTATAAATATTCACCTGAATTATTATCATTACATTTAAAAGTGTTTAAAATCATCTTCTCTCTGGAGAGCTTAACATGACAACCCAGATCATTCCTGCATGTATGTACTTGTCTCTAGGCGTGAGAGTAATTTCAGAAGTGCTAAATACACCTGAATGCATTAGGGAAACAATTGGTAGCTTTTGATTAACTGCTTAGGATGTCTGATGAGAGAGATATTTGTGAAATACCTGTGGATCTGGGGTGTTATTCTATTAATAGCATGAACTCTGTTATTTGTGCCCTCAACAAAGTCTGGCTAGTATCCGATCAACCTGGGCATTTAAAGCAGAGGAATCTAATTGACCCAAATAACAGTAAATCCTCCAAGTGGCACAGTTAACTCCTATCAGATGATTAATGTCACTGTGTATTGTTCTTTTCTCAAATGTGAATGTTTGTGAGGTTATCTTTGGAGTAAAATGGGTTTTTAAAAGATTACAACTGATTATGAAATTAAAATTCAGTACTGCCCCAAATATTCAAAAAATGAATGAAATTATTTGAATCTGAATGTAACAGACTAGAATCTGTTACATTCAAGAATCTTGAATCTTGAATCTTGAACAGACATGCATTGAGTTTAGGCTGGTAAAACTCAATGTGGATCACATCCCATAGCCAGGCAGGTACTGTCAGTTCATGGCCAAAATATTATTTTATTTTATGTTTCTTAAAGGTTTAGATCATCCTGATCCTCACTATTTCAGTCGATTAATTTTCACTATTTTCACTCGATTAATGCTATCATGATTCATGATACTTTGTGGGGTTTTTAAAGCTAGAAAACTGCAGTCCCAGTTCATTGTAATTGTATGAAAGTCATTGAATCTTCTATCTTTTTGCTCTATTGAAGAATCACAGTTTGGAATAACATGATGACATGATGACAAAACTATTTCTTGACTTACATGCAAAAAAAACAACAACAACAACAATTGGCACAATGTCACAGCTCTGTGGCACCGCGGATTCACCACAGCGGCGAGGGATCTTCAGCAGCGCGTCCCTCCTTCTCCCGGGCTTCGGCACCACTGTAATGATTAAACCTTTGTAATCATCGGGAAGAAGGAGGCGGGAACCGGCGGACAATCAAATAACATTTTAATAATCACAAAATAAAACAAAACAGCGCACCAGCCCCTCACGGACGACTGGTGCGCACAAAATAAAACCAAAACCTAAAATAATGCCCAGGCCTGGTCCTCTCTCGTCCTTCACTGTCGTCGCTCCAGTTTTATATCCTTCCATCTCTTCTGTGGGACTCAAGACCGGTGATGGGTTGCAGGTGTAGCGGATTTCCCAATCACTCCACCGGCCTCACTCGTGTTCCCACATCCCTCGGCCCCGCCCCACTCGTCACAGATATACTCATCAGTATTATAGGTATAGTTCATCTTCGATTATGTGTGCACCCCACAGGCCTATGCAATAAGGTGCACACAAATGGTAATATTACATGAAACTATTAAACATTCACTTAAGGTGTTCTATTCTTCCTCCACGTTTCCAAAGAGAGCAAATTGAGGCTTGAGGCAATTCTGGAGGCAAATTAAAAATGAAAAGGTAATTAACTCTGAGATGGAAGTAGCAAGACTGTCTCAAGAAAGAAATTGAGATAGTGAAGGAATCGGGTTTCCAAGCTATTTAAACAAATCCTGCAGCTATTGCTCAAGAGATCTCTGGCCATGAGTCTTTACTCATTTTCAAGAAACATCTAAAGACTCATCTTTTTCGCCTGCACTTAACCAACTAACACTAGCACTTATCCTTTATTTTGACTTTTCATTTATATATATAAAAAAAAAACCTGGCTATGCATTCTATTCTAGACTAATTGAGGCTTGTCATGGCACTTGTATACTGTAGTTGTTCTCTTGTTGACCTGACTGCTTCTAATGTTCTCATTTGTAAGTCGCTTTGGATAAAAGCGTCTGCTAAATGATTAAATGTAAATGTAAATGGCATGGGGAGCCATTGTCTGGCCCATGACAGGTCTCAATAAAGCCCCCCTAATTTATTTCAAGAGGGCCATTATTCCCCTGCCCTTGTAGGTGTTGCTCTATTAAAATGTAGCACATTGCTCCGTGCAGGAAATTTCCAGCATTTCTCATTGCCTGGCTAAATTGAAGACACCCGTTTGAATGACAGTGCTGTGAGGAATTACACTGTAAAAATAAATAAATAAATAAAAACACAGCTTGTGCCTCAACTAAATGATAATGCATGAGCCCCTTTATTTACCTTCTTGGTGTTTGCAGAAGAGTTCTCTCTCAGGATATATATTTTCACCAGACGTAGATTGGTAATGCATTTAAACATCTTCCCTTTTGTTCTGTAGGACCATTTTTAATCCATTCTTGCTCAGACAGTAATATTTCCTATTCTGGCCCTTATGTGAACCCACTCAAGCAAAGCGGGAACTCTGGAACAACATGTCCCTTTGGGATATTGGTTAACAGAACATTTAAATCGGCCTGCTTTTATTCCCCCTGTAACTCATGCCATGTCTATAGTCTCCAAATAACCTTGTCACTATCCAGAAGTGGTTTTATTCATAGACTTTGTGTTCAGTACGGCAGAGAAAGACATAAACGTTAACGAAATGTTTCATTTCGGATAGAAAGGGAGATATGGACACCACATCAACTCTCATAACACATTTATGAGACTGACAGTGCTGTCAGTGAATTCACATGCTGACAGTGCTTTTTTTTTGTTGTTAATTTTAAGTTTTATACCTAAAGACATTTATACTAGTTTCAAATCTGTTTAAAATGATGTGAACTCACTTGCAATGAAGACTTCAGTCATATCAGTGGCCTAGAAAACACTATTTTTTCTGTTATTTTATTCTACTTAAGACAGGCTGTCTGCATGGTGGCCGCTTTGTTGAAATCATATGTCCAGCTGTGTCAACTAACTCAACCGAGTTAATAAAAACAACCTTCAGACAAACTTAACTCAAGCTCTCACAAGTCAACTTGTTTTATTGTGCACTGGTCAACCTTAGTAAAAAATAAAAAGACCAGCCAAGCTCAAAGCCTTCTTATCTATCAAATGCAATTAATAATAGTAAAAAATAAATAAATAAAAACACTCATTCTGATTCTTAATTCTTGCATTTTAAATAAACGTTATAACTATATGCTAGTTCATATGACAAATAATTGCAAAGGAATGGCAAGTAACATTGAATTGAATGTAAAATTTTAAAGTATAAAGAGTTTTTTTTTAAACTTCAAACAGTTATTTTTCACAGTGTAGTTTATAGTAAAAGAAATACTAATGTTTATCTATCCATTCATCCACCAATCTATCAAATGCCATTAATAACAGTAAAATCATGAGTAAAACTAATTTTAATTATTTAATATATCAAGTTTCAAATTCAGTATAATGAAATAATTGCATTATATGTGTTGCTTGCCACATACTCGCATACATTCTTCCGAAATCATTATTATTAAATAATAGTAAAGTTTGCCAGTAATGCCAGCAAACCACCCATAACACCAGAAAATCATACTTTCTTCAAAAATAATGATTAGATTCTGGTAATAAATCATGTTCAGCCAGACTTTGGCTATTGGCTATGTCAGATATTATATTTCAGTTTAATGAACTATGTACTGTACACTTAGTGCAACACATAAAGACAAGCATCCCCACGCCATAAATTTTTAATTCAGACCCTGCACCAGATCAACTGATTTTGCTGCAGGGCTGGTTGCAATGGTTTAAATATGGAGATAAATAGGAAGGACTGTCTCTGTGGTGTGCAATGGAGGCTTATTTGTGAGTGCTCAGTAACCCAGCGTGGAGTGCAGACCCGGCTCGGCTGTGTGATTTCTGAGCTCCGACAGAGCTCTGGAGGAAATTGCACGGGTGGATGGTTCTGTAATTGCACAGGCCCTTCTACACGTCTTACTCTGTCACAACAGCATGACAGTCTTACTACCGATTTTTCCAACGACTCCGCACTCGGCACCTCCTGCACTCACGCTGTAATATTCGAAAGATGAAATTAGATCATTTGGGAAAAGTCGTTTGTTTCCACTGTCAGTGTGCTTTGTGTATTTGTTCATGGATTGAATTATGGCTCAGAAATGCGCAATAATGAATATATGAACAGTGCTCCTTGTGATCCATCATAAAAAATGTCAGTCATGGAAATAGTGTTATGGATATAAAACAGAAACTTTTTTTTTCTTTGAAAAAGCGGGGTAATTGAATGTAATTGTACTGCTAATATGCAGTTTTCACAGTAAGATCATGTTATTTGGCCTGTAATTGTGACGCTTCTAACACTTATCAAATCCTTGAGAGAATACAACATGGTGAACAAAATATTAGAGCAAACAGCTGAACAACGTCACATGCTTTATATATTATATAGATTGTATATAGAGGGGTGACTGTGTCTTTATCTCAATAACTAGATGATTTGGTCAAAAGTCCAATTACACAGATGTGTGTACAAGTTAGAATCAGTTTTATTACTTTTATCCTCCAAACTAAAAGTTCAATATCATCATATTTTTGCTAGCCTATAGCTGTTGTGTAAATACACACACACACACAGGCATATTAATACTCAGTTAAATAAGTATTTTAACCTACATTTTAACCTAAATTTTAACCAATTTTTTTTTTTTTTCAGTATTTCATAAATATTTGGTCAGGGCAAGCTGTAACATATTTTAATCATATAAATGTGACCTTACTTTTAGCAGTTTCATTAATCTATTTGTGTTTCGTAATTGTTTAAATTGAAATTAAAAGCCTATTCGACTTATTTTGCATCATGAAAGTAAGTTATTAAAAAGTAAGTTAAGTTATAAATGTGTGAGATTTAAGATTAATAATAGTTAAATAACTACAAGAATAACAACAAGTGCAGTGCATGGTAAGACTATTTGCATTACAAACCAGTGTGTTTACAATTAGTATGAAAAAAATCTGTTATAACATGATAACAAAATACAAGTTTGCAATATAAAGCAGCAAATATCACCCCATTCACCCCATATAGTCTAGTGCTAATGTTGCATGATGTCATAAAATGTCAACATGCATTGGATAAACTGTATCTTTTTTTTCATGGCCAATAAAGGTTGAAATTTAAGGCATAAGCATAATGCAAAAATGTACACCAATAAAACTCAACAGGCTTGATTTGATTATTTGATAGAAAACTATGATGCCTATTTCAATGGCTGTTTAAAGCTTGTGTCTTTCTTCTAAACATTCCTGCTCCCACATCCACTTTTTAATAAAAGGATGGTATTACTCTAACCATTGTAAGTTCTTACAGTGAGTGAGTATAGATAATTCTTAATAGACCAATGGTGGACCTGTCCTCATTGAAGATTGCTTCCCTTTGTAGCAGACCCCCTCTGCTGTTGGTCTGTCTCAGAAGTGACGATGAGCTGAAAGGAACTGAAAAAAAAATTGACTGTGAAGTCAAAATATTGAAGTGTAAAGAAAAAAGACACACCGGCTGGTTATGAGATGTGGCAAGCGTTCAAGAGGAGAAGCACATATCCGTTTTCAATTTTGATGAAGGCACCCACTGCTTAAATTCCCTTTTCTCAATGTCACTGGATCCTTTCAGTTCATGGCACATCAAATCTGCATTTGGAAAGACGCAGCTAATCAATGTGCATTCAACATCTAAGCTCCTGACAAAATAAAATTTCAGCTCAGCAAATTTTTGAAAGAGTCGTTGCTGACATTTTTGCTTTCCTGTGAATTCGACGAATCTTTGAAAGCCGTAGACAGCACGTCTGTTTGTATATTTCGAGTTTCTCTCAGACGTTAAATAAAATGACTACATGGATAATAATAACATCCATCACTGTGCCTGAGAAGCACAGGAGGAGCATTATATAGACAGATCGTCTCATGAGTAAGCTTGCTTGATTAAGATGCCCAAATCAGTTTTCAACACATCCTTCATGCAAATCATTTAAATGGATCCAGTAGACAAGATGTACTCCTTGAGGCTAGACAGAGAGATGAAATAAAATGATTGTTTATTAAATCATGCTGCTCCCCGACAGACATTGTAATAGAAAGAAACAAGTCTGACATCAAGAGAGCAGGAAATGTAATTCATTGTGGACTGACCTCTGCAAAAAGCTCACTGCTTCCCAAGACTAAATCTATGTCATTTTACCATCCTTAATGTTTCAATGACTTTAAACATATTCTTTTTTTCTGGGGGGGGGGGGGGGGGGTTAATTTTAATATTTTGTTTTCTGATGGCTGCTTTTAGCTGAATACTAGAAATCAATACTGTTATTCAGCAAAGATCTTAAATTTAAAATTTAAGCAAAAGCGACAGTAACAATATTAATAATGTTAAGAATGATTTCTATTTCAAATAAATTATTTTGAACTCTACCATGTATTCCTTAATGAGTCCTGAAAAAAATTTACAGGTTTCCACAAAAGTTTTGAAAAGTTTTTTCAACATTGTATATGATAAATGTTTCTTATGCAGCATATTGGCACATTAGAATGGTTTCTTGTTTTACTGTACTTTTGATCAAATAAATGTAGCCTTAGTCAGCTTAAGAGGCTTCTTATGTATTCACAGTGTATATGAACTGTGTGTGTGTGTGTTTATTGAAGTCCTTAATGGTTCCCCTTATAATGCTATTTTATACGTTTAATGGACAGGAAAGTGAAGTAATGCAAGAAAATAGTGGGAAAGAGTGGGGTAATAGCATCTGCATTTAACATGTTTTTAGCTTTCTATTCTTTGGTTTCCAGTCCATTAGAGCACTGCCTCATAGTCTTCTTACTTGGATCATGTTACTACATATGTTTTTACGATCTTACATACAGCGATACATGTTTGAACATCATAGCATCATACATGACAGGAACTGCCAGAGGGCAACAGTAGAAACATTTACACTCATGTCAGTCTGGTCTAGTTAATGACAGAAACTCAGATAACTGCACAATTTCAATCAAGCGATGAATCCTTTTTCCTTCTCGTATCAAACAAAATGAAATCACAAAGCTGTTTGGCCCCCGTAAGGACCCTGTTAACACAGCTTTGAAGTCAGACTGATTTGTTGTCATTTAACATTTTATTCACAGAGACTACAAAGATAATAGTTCAACAAGATTTTTTAGACTGTCAGAAGGAATACTGTTTTTGTACTCATGAATGCTAATGCTGAATTCAAACAATTAGCAGCTGTTCACCGTACAGTGTTCAACCTCTTTGTTAACTAAGCTGCCTTGTGGGTAATTAGAACAAACATAACTTCTCTTTATGCTGAGCTGCTCCCTGTTTACATCACTGATGTCTGCAGAGTTTACATTATCAGCTCATTAGCCCTGATCACATAGAAGCCAATGTTAAATGCAAAGCAAAGATCACAAAAAAAAGCAGGTATAATGCTGAACTAACATTTACAGTAGTGGAAAGTTGAAAAGGGAAAAACTGGTTCGTGAAATGTTTATGTATTTATTGTAAAGTATGGACGTAGTTATTATTTTGCATTTAGTATTGAAACAAAATCATAACCTTTTCATACTTCAAATTGATTGTTATTTTTATTATTATAAGTGTTTCATAAAATAATGCAAAATATACTTTAACTGGAAATACTATATGAACACTACCATTTAAACCTAATGTTTTTGAAGCATTGTATGCTTACCAAGGCTATTTACATGTATGTAATGAATTAAACCTTGCTAATCATCGGGAAGAAGGAGGCGGGAACCGGCGGACAATCAAACAACATTTTAATAAAGCAAAATAAACACAAAACAGCGCACCAGCCCCTCACGGACGACTGGTGCGCGCAAATAAAAACCAAAACACAACTAAAAGCCCAGGCCTGGTCCTTCAATGTCGTCGCTCCAGTTTTATATCCTTCCATCTCCTCCGTGGGCCTCGAGACCGGCGGGTCGAACAGGTGTAGCTCATCTCCAATCACTCCACCGGCCTCGCTCCCATGTCCCTCGGCCCCGCCCCACTCGTCACAATGTAGTTGATCAAAAATACGTTAAAGACAGTAATGATGTGAAATATAATTGCAATACAAAATATTTTATTTTATTCTATTTTATGTTTTCATTCAAAATCTATTTTATTCCTGTGGTGGTAAAGCTGGATTTTTGTTTTTTAAATCATTACTCCAGTCTTCATTGTCACATAATCCTTTAAAAATCATTCTTATATGCTGATTTGGCATTCAAGAAACATTTCTTGCTTTTTTAGGATTCTTTGATTAATGCGTTTTAAAAAGAACAGCATTTATTTAAAACAGATTAGTATTTATTTTATTTTATTTATTTATTTTCAGGTTGTTAGGCTATAAATGTCTTTTACTTTCACTTTTAATCGATTTACTGCATCCATCATGTCTTCATTTAAAAATAAAATGTAAAAAAAAAATTATAATAATTACTGACCCCAAGTTTTTGAAGAGTATAGTGTTTAATTATGTAATTGAATCATAATCGGCAGTTAGTTGGGTCAGACGTGCTGAACTGGACTCCTTCAAAGTTTCAAGGAGCTTGTAATTCTACCATATGGCAGCAATACGTGCTCTAGAGTGACTTTCATTTTCTCATTTCCACAATATCCTCACCTAGCAGAAACAGATTTGCTAATGACCACAGCAAGCATGTTTGTAGCAGGTAAGAGCTGCGTCCCTCTGTCTCATTTCCTTGTGAAAGTGTAATTTTCACTTGTAAGCTAGCTCAGCATTTACTACAGATGCACATGCCCATCATCATTCATTTTGGCCAACAAGCAGCTGCTTCTTGACATTAGAAACCCTATCTGTTATCCTCCCAAAGCATCAGCACAGCAACTCTCCTCGCCAGCAGCAGAAACAGTGACAAAACCCCGGGGCGGTCAGCAGCCGCAGGAAATCGAAATTCCTTGACCATCTCCCAATAGCTCCTCATTTGTGCTGATGGGAATGCAAGCATTTGACTTAATTGAAGAAAATTGATATAGCTTTCCTACAGGCAAGGAGCGATATTGCTCTGTCGACCATATCTCCTCGTCTCTGTAGGCATCATGCATCACATCAAGACACCAAACGAGCACATTAAACTATAAAAGGTGTGACAGTGGATCTCCCAGCAGCCTTTTGTTGCCTTAAATCAATTACCGTACTTTTCTATTCTGAGTGAACTTAAGTCTGGCTACTTGTTAAAAAAATAGGGCTGCCCTCTTGTTCTTCACACTTTCGGTGTGAAAGGGCCTTTACAGTTGCCAAAAATATAACGTTTGGGTTTTTTGTTATTTAAAAAATAATTAAGCAAGCCCTGCCCATGTGACAAAAAGTAACGCAAAATTAATGTAATGCATTACTTTCCATAAAAAGTGGCACAATGAGTTACTTTTTTTTCAAGGAGTAACACAATATTGTAATGGAATACTTTAGCCAGTAATTTAGAAAAACATAGCATAAAGCATGTCTAACTTTATTGATGACTGAAATTATTCAACTAAACAATGTCAGAAGGACAGAGATAGCTACATCTACACTTAATGGTTAGCTATTATTCTGTAAGCTATTATTCAGTAAGGTTGGGGAACAAGAGGAGCAAGAAAATGAAACTTTCTTTTGAATTCAGGCAAGTGATTAGATGCTTCCACTTTTTAATGGTTATTTTCTACTCAGGTTAAGTGCATTCCCTACCTTGAAAAGCAGAATTCAGGGTTGACTCCCCATGACATGAAAATTTGGTCTTAAAGTGCTGGTTGTTTGTTTCAGTGGATATTATTTCACAGTTGAGGTGATACAATGTCTCTAATGCAATGCTGATAAAGGCCCTAATAACCAGAATTGAGGAAATAAAAGTGGAGCACTTAAAGCTAAGCTGTCATATAAGCTTCTGCGATTATAATATCCAAGCAGTTTAAAAGAATCTATGCTTACAATTTTCCAGTGACCTTAAAGCACCTTTAAAATGCATGGTTTATGCAGGTGATGAGCAATAGCATTCTACACATCTAATACCATAATCAGTGTTGGGAAGGTTACTTTGGAAATGTAATAGGTTACAGATTACAAGTTACCCTGTTTAAAATGTAATAGTAGTGTAACTTTTTCAATTACTTTATTAAAGTAATGTAACTAATTACTTTTGAGTACTTTTTGATTACTTTTCTAAATTTGTGAAAATTAAAGAATAATAAATAAAAGCATACACATCAACATAAATACAGTTATCTAATAAGCATGTGTCATATTCTGTGTAACAAACTCCTGAAACATTGGTGTTTTTTTTAAACTGTCTCTTTGCATATGATGATAGTTTTCTCAAAATAAGTAAAATGCACATGAAGTGACACAGAGCAGTTCTAGAAATTATGTTTATGTGCTCGTGTACTCTTATATTGAGGCAGCAGAGGTTGAAAACACTGCGAGCTTCAGTAGGCCTATGTGTAGTAAATGAAACCATGTCTTTGCCATTAATTTACAGGAGGGGCGGACTGGGAAAAAAATTCAGACTGGACAATTCAAACTCATACAAACAAATTCATGGACAAAACTATTTTTTATCTATTTTAAATCTTTAATTTGGGGACATGCAAAATAATCAAAAGTTCTCTCCTGAACTGCACCCTTCACTTCCATTCTTCTCTTCAGTCTCTTTATTTATCTCTCTCATGACTTTAATACTCAAGATTGAACAAAACTATACTTTACAATACAATACTCTACAATACTACAATATCTTTATAGAAAAATCCTAATACTGTACACGAGTCATATTTTTCCCTTACAAAAATTAACCATGCTTTTATTAGCCTATATAAAAGTAAAATAACCTTGTTTCATTTTTTTTTTTTTTTTTTTTGCAAATGGATTTGTATTTATTTTTAAATAAATACATTTGTAAAATAATTTTACATTTTTGTTTATCACAGTTAAACAATAGTAACCATTTTCTCTGGATTTATAGTTAAATATTAAAATGTTAATTTTCGTAAGGGTTGTGTTGTTGTCTGTCGTAGCTCCCCCTAAACCTATAAAGAAAAATCGGAATTTTTTTCAGCTAAATTCCTACTGTAACATTACAACAGATAATAATTATGTCCTTTATATAGTATTTTGAGTGATGACTGATGAGCAACGTGCTGCTGCTTGATTAAATAAATAAAAAAACAAAGACAAAAAAGCATCTTTACAGATGAAACTGACCTGAAACCCTGAACAGGAGTTCTGCTTCTCTGCTCCAGCTGTGCGCTTCCACAGTCCACTCTATTCTCTCTCTCTCTCTCTCTCGCATTGATTACTCTGAGTCTGATCCAACCGTTTGGCGGAGGCGCGGAGAGCGCGCGAGTCATGACTAACAATTCATGATTTATTAGAGATCAAATGGCGGATTCGCAAATGATCGCTTTAGTACATTCGGCAGGCAATTATACAATAATGATATTAAATAGCGGGGCAAAATCAGCTGCCAGGCCACCTGGAATTGTCCCGGTTCTCCCGGTGTCCAGTCCGTGCCTGATTTCCACAGACACGCAGAATGTGCAAGTCATATATTGCATTTTTGCGGCTTAATATTCACAGACACTAGTCCATGTCATGTTTTGATTCAAGTGTACTGACCTACTTTTGATTTAGTCATCCAAAATGTGGAATATTGCGTCCGCGTTAGGCATTCCGTTTTTATGACTGGATTCTACGAACCAGATTGTGTTTCCGCATCCCGGAAATTATTAGGGCGGTATGTCTTAGAATAGTCAGTGAAATTTGGGAAATAAATCAGTTAAATCTGAATGTGGATGTGTGTAAATATTCAAATGTAATCCCCTTTGTAATCGTTAAAAATTTCATAAGTAACTGTAATTTAATTACTCATTTTTTCGTAGTAACTGTAACTAATTACAGTTACAATAATTTTGTAATTAAATTACGTAACGCCGTTACATGTAACTAGTTACTCCCCAACACTGACCATAATACAGCCATAACTAATATTTACAGGAAATGTTTTGTAATACTTATGTGAATTAGATTTATTTTTATTATTGTAATAATTATTGCAAATGTGAGAAAATATAAGTTTCATAGGCCAACTGCATGGAAAGCTGATTTCATAAGAAGACCTTGCTACAAAGAAAAGTTATGTTTAAATTCATCATGCACCCCCATATGTTCTGGTTGTGAAAAAATTAGTGGATGAAGTCAATTATGAACTCCATCCATCAAACTGTCATCTTCTCCTGAGCACCAGAAATCCGGAGGTGAACAGTTGCTTGAAGCATCCACATAAACATCCCCAGTTAATAATATTATCTTTCTAATGCATAAATCAAAATAAAATCTGCCAGATGATCTTCTTGTATTATTTAATTCAGATCTGCTGATGGACAGTATCTGAACAAGGCTATGGCTCTCAAAAGATACTGGGACTATATAATTTTGGGAAGATGCAGTCATTCAGAACTATGATAATGATGTCAGAAAATACCTTACTCATTACAGTTAAACTATGAAATTAAAGATGCATTGTGCTTAATCACACATGAAAAGGTGAACATTATTTTGCTTACAGTGCATCTGAACAAATGATGTCAGAGCTCCAGTTCTGTTGTGCTATAGCTGTAGTGAGTAGCAGTCATTAGCTTATCTGGAATGGAGGCAGGTGTGATACCACCGAAAACAAGCAAGCCCACAATCTTCATGGCTGTGGGCAGAGACTTTGTGTAAACAAGAATGAAAAGCAGACCTGAGCACACTTCTAATACCAAAGCCTGGGGTGGATTTGGAAGAGTCAACAGATGTTGAAATCTACTTGTTCTGATAATAAACTATGCTTTCCAAAAGTACACGTGCATGTGAAATATTCTACTATTAATACAGTTGGACGGGACAGCATTTACTAAAGAGATTGTGTCAAACAGTTGTAAAGCTGAAAATGCACAATAAAGTTATTTTCTCACGAAAGAGAGAATCGACTCTGAACAGCCTAAACGAGTCTTAAATAATAAGAATCTCACTACACGCCACTGGGTAACACATTTGCATAATGCCCACCTATATTATACATGGCCGGCCGTGAACAACTTGACCCGCCCTCAAACAAGTCATTTTAATTGTGACTGCTTCACAAAAAAAATTATACCGGTACTTGAAAAATGGCTCAGTACCCAGTTTATTTGGACCATCTTGCTCCACTGAATCACAACCTGTAAGTATGATAAATAACTTATATTTCCTATCGAGCATTAAAAATGTGGAACTAACAATGGGCATATCATTTCCGACACTGTAAACTAAATCTCAACAGACTGGGACATCTGACCAATCAGAGCAGAGTAGGCTCACAGAAAGGAGGAGTTTAAAGAGACTGAATCTTAGGACTGCTATGAACAAATCATTTGAGAATCGTTGGAAAATGAGGTGATATTAAATGCATATTTTGTGAAAAAGTTTTTTGACACTGCATGTATATAATTCTACTCCCAAAACAATTTTAGGAACCCTAAAAATGGCATAAATCTCTTGAATGTTTAAATGGGTAAACTTGAAAACACATGCAAATAATAGGCTTTCGGGACGACATGCAGCAGTGGCCCGTCAACTGTCCTGAGCATCTTTTATGCTGGTCTTGGGTAGTAGGTTAAAATCCCCACAACAACCCCAAACAGCCGTAGGCCCTTATAATCGGCACCACCTTTCTTCCCACTTTTATTAGTATTGGTGTAAGGTGGGTGTCAGTTTTGAAACTTTCAGAGCTCAGTAAACTTTTTGTCAAAATGGTTCCACTCTAGAATTAGAAAGAGGTCCGTACAATCATTAGACATCTCTGATTGCCTCCATTGTCAAAATTTTGGTATCTTTATCATGGTTTGAAAATATATAGGATGGGGATTATGTGTGTATCTTTTCCTTTGAAATGCTTCTGCTCTCCTCTTCTGACTGAGATTTTTTTTAACCAAGACAAGGGCACATAGTTGGTACCCATCTAGGATAGGATCTATTTGCAACATGACCATCAGAAACATGATGAGCAAGGATAATTGTTACTAAAGAAGAGCTGTGAATGCAGACTTCAGTGTAATTTGCACAAATGGAGAAAATCTTTGCTAGTATGCATTTGCAATATCGGAGGTCTCTGCAGAGGGTTGTGTAAGCATGGCTGTTGTATAAAGGTATTTTCAATTGTTGTGCAACTAAAAGCCTGTCAGTTGTAGCAATAATGGATTGCCCTTTAAAGAGGGCCAAAGGACACCAACGTTGTTTCTTAGCATCTGCATTTCCATGAACCAGCAGATGTTCTGTGCAGCCAATTCCTAAATTAGTGCTCTATTTAGCAGCATCAAGAGGCTCCACATGGTGGTCAATTCCTTCTTCCAATTTGGAAAATCTGACAAATTGAGTTTATGCTGGTTGTCTGGATTTAGCCAGTCTTCTTGCCTGGTCATGTCCAGTTTAGCAGACTGTATCAGATGTTACTTGTTGCATAAAAAAGTAACCTAAGAGTCAGGCATAACTTTAAAGCAAAAATAAATAATTGTTAAAGAATTATATTTAAATTGAATAATAATGAAAATGTCTGTCAATGATTACCATGACTCAACAGTGACGAAACTCCAATCCTAAAAAAGATATATGAATAAATCAGATGTTGTTACACTGCATTTATTTATTTTGATGACATAGCATTAAAAAGTTTAGGCAATATAACCTTATCCTCAGTAATAAAAAGTATCTTTGATGCTCACATGCTTCACAAAACAAACCAGCATTTGTTCATCATCAAGGTCAGGAAACATTCTGAGTAACCACGGCTTTGAAATTGAGTGCTGTAAGAAACGGTTTATGTGTGAAGAGAAAGGTGTGACAGATAATATTGGAAATTAGCAAGAACCCTCTAAAAACAATTGAATTCACAGATGCCTCACAATTCGGTGCCAAACAAACACCCTTCATGGACATCCAGTCTGAGTTGTAATTTGGGAATGTATTGCTCCATCTGTTGGAGTCTGGTTAGAGTTTACTGTCAGAAGCTATGTTGTTTTCAAAGATCAGTGTGTTTATTATAAAACAATCTGAACCGTCTTAGCCAACTTTTTCCTCCCACTCAAACTGCACTTAACAGAGAAGTTTTTTTATGGGTATATATAGTTTACAGCTACACAAGTGCCAACAGTAATGGGAGCTACAAAGAAACTGATGCCCATTTGACCTTTTCCAGCTTAAATAAGCCACGGCTTTCAAATGAGATTCAGAAACAAAGTCAATATTTCAGGTTTGTTTGATCTTGAACTAGTAAAAGTTGTCATGCCATAATTGAAATTTACAAGAAACGATTACTTTTTTAGAAGGCATGATTTCACCACTGAAATAATAGCATGTTGGTTGACAATCTGAAATGTTGCAATATAACTGGTGTTTTAAAAGTGGGAAAGTTTGGGAATGGTTCATATGTTCTGCATAATTGATGACCTAACCATTTTAAATAGGGTTTGCATTGTGTGAATTCAGAGGAAACTGTAGCCATAAGCCCTCTAATTAAAATGTTTTAATTATGTCTTGGAACTATTCTGCACATGCACACAGTACAGAAAAAAAATCCAAGATTTTTCCGGTCATTTACTTTATTCTCTCGGAAACCACTAAGAACATTCAGCTTCCTACCAACTAACCAAAAAAGAAAAATATCAAGTGATTGTTACTTTAGAAAACTGACCATTTAGTGAGCTAAATCAGAAATGGACATGAAAATCAAAACAGGCAACAGGAGTGATCCCAGAAAAGGCTGCAGCCTTTTGTCAGTTTCTTCTGCTCTTCGCCAGATTCTCTTTAATTTTTTCCTTTGCGCTTTTCTGTGCTGTATCTTTTGTCTTATCAGAGTACGACTCCCCACTGCCAATTCCTCTCATCAGAGCTAGTTTAAGCCGTGTTGGCCGCCTCCTGTGGAAAGAGTTTCTCTGATCTGGGTTAAGCAGGAAGCTGAGGGCTTGTGGACACTGACATAGCCTTGACCACCCCAAGGAGAGGGACCCATGATATGTCACACTCTGGTTTTCTGACACTCACTCACTGAGATCCTCATATAAGTCACAGTTTCAGAAAATGAGGGAAGATGGTGATGGGTATCTAAATGCAATGTAGATTGTCTGACTAACTTTAATTGGCACAGAGAGGAACAGCTCAGGCATTTAAAAAAAATGAATATACAGGGCGTTTTACATTGTAGAATGTTTAATTTTTTTTGGAAGGTTAAGTAAATAAATAAATTAATAAATATCAATGCTACAATATGTAACAATTGTCTATTGTTTGAAGCATAAAAGTATGTTACTTGCATAGAAACATTGTTTTGGTAATTAAAAGTTTTGCTTCGACTGCTATTCTGCACGGATGAATCTGAATGCTTGAAGCAGCGCTTTCAAACATGTCTTAAGAGCAGTAAGTAGTTTATATGATTTTAGTTAATATTATATTTTTGTTTTGACTCAGAAATAACTTTACAAAAGTTTGGCAACGCTTACATAAAGATTGCTATTTAGGCCTATATATAATGGTGGAAGCTAAGTTTAGCTTTGCAAGGCTGTTTATAGGCAAATAAATCAAAGTAGATTAGCATTTTTAGCAACATAAACATTGTTTTGTGAACCTAGTAATTAGCTATCTTGATTCGTGTTTTATTATGGGTGGTGTTGCTTTTCTTTTTGCTTAAAAACTATTTTCGGTTCAAGGTTCATTTTCTGTGGCTTCAAGCTACTTCAGTAGTGCCCTCAACTTCTTTTCCTATTTACAGATGTGATGTAAACAAGCACAGACTATTGATCAATTGAAAAGTATACAGTTTCCTGGGAAATCAGGTTGGACAAAATGTAAATAATAATTGGGCTGACCATAGTGATGTGTTAAAGAATAATGATAAAAAAAATTCATTGCAAGATGGTTTTATCATGTATTTTCACATTATTCAAATGCTGTTCATTTCAAACAAAAAAAGTGACAGTAAAAAAATGTCTAATTAATTCTAATCTAATAGTATCATACTAGCATCCCTAGTAGGAGCATGTGCTCTAACTGCTGGGCTCTGATTAGTACAATGATTAGATTCTCAATCAGAAGACAATAAAATGCATTACACTTACAGAGATGTCGCTCTTAACTTGAAGTTAAGGGTCTTCTTTTTTCTGAAAGAAAATTTTTAAAAGCACAATATTTGAAATTTATGCAGTTTTACTGTGTCAAAATATCACATGTCTATTGGGAGTTGACAAATAAGTCTAACACTCAGCTTTCAGCAATGAACAACACATCTACAATCAGATCAATTAAATTATAATTAATTAAGCTCTACTGAATGAGTAGAGCTCTTCTCTAGCTTCCATTGGTTCAAAGTAATTTTTTTTTTTACATTTTGAATTTTAAAGTGTCAAATTGCATGATGTTTATTTTAAATCCATTAGCCATTATAGTGTTATTAAGGACACCTTTGCTTTTTCAGGATTTTGTAAATGCATTTTAATGTCAAACATATTTAGCTGTCCATTAAAAACTTCACAAAGTAGCTTTCCCTTTAAATAACATGAAAAGTCATCTACACAATCGTCAGATTTACAAATAAACAATGGCAGTGTCATAAGTTGGACGTTAATAGGGAGAAGACTGGAAAGCGCTGAGTGGCCTTGCATATAAAATTTATCTGCCATCAAATTAGCCTCTTGCCATGTCCTCCATTATTAATCCAATAAATTTAGAAAGGACTGCGGTGTGTTTGTGGTTTCTCTCAGGTCGTTCATGAGGGTTGATTTATTATCTCACTGAGCTAAATGGAGCAGGAGTGGGACTGTGACTCATCTGTTGATATTTGTGTAATGAGTAACTCTGCAACATCTTATGCAGCCAATCTTTGATTCTGATCTTTCTCATACTTAAAAATATTATAATAATCAATTATTGATTTAAATTATGTAAAAGAACATTCAGGAAGACGTTTAGCATATGATTCCTTAATATATAGTGCTTTGAATATTCTAACACACATTTTTTTTTTTTTTTTTGAGCGAGTAAGTAGAAGTGTTGATTTAAAATGTGGGTTATTATACAAGTATAATTTAAGTACTTAACTTGTATAACTAAATCCAAAGCCTAAAACCTATAAGCTTACCTAAAACTTTTTTGCTGCCTTGCAAGCACTGATATTTCCTTTAGAAGATGCAAATCTAGTTTCTACCATGCAGCTGTGTTCCCCTTCAATGGCTATGCATGTATAGCTCTCCTTATAAGACATTTTAATCAATTTAAATCAGTTACAGAGACAAAAAAAAGATTATTATCTCCTTTATGATTAAATGAATGCTTTAAGACATTTGCATGTTCTCTTTTCCAAGAGCTCCTACCGAAACAACCTTTTTCAGTCAGTAGATATATTCTAAATTTATTAATCCAATAAATTTAGAAAGGACTGCGGTGTGTTTGTGGTTTCTCTCAGGTCGTTCATGAGGGTTGATTTATTATCTCACTGAGCTAAATGGAGCAGGAGTGGGACTGTGACTCATCTGTTGATATTTGTGTAATGAGTAACTCTGCAACATCTTATGCAGCCAATCTTTGATTCTGATCTTTCTCATACTTAAAAATATTATAATAATCAATTATTGATTTAAATTATGTAAAAGAACATTCAGGAAGACGTTTAGCATATGATTCCTTAATATATAGTGCTTTGAATATTCTAACACACATTTTTTTTTTTTTTTTGAGCGAGTAAGTAGAAGTGTTGATTTAAAATGTGGGTTATTATACAAGTATAATTTAAGTACTTAACTTGTATAACTAAATCCAAAGCCTAAAACCTATAAGCTTACCTAAAACTTTTTTGCTGCCTTGCAAGCACTGATATTTCCTTTAGAAGATGCAAATCTAGTCTCTACCATGCAGCTGTGTTCCCCTTCAATGGCTATGCATGTATAGCTCTCCTTATAAGACATTTTAATCAATTTAAATCAGTTACAGAGACAAAAAAAAGATTATTATCTCCTTTATGATTAAATGAATGCTTTAAGACATTTGCATGTTCTCTTTTCCAAGAGCTCCTACCGAAACAACCTTTTTCAGTCAGTAGATATATGTGGAATAATGGATTACTGTACATGATTATTCCACATGCTTGTCAGAGGAACTGATAATGAATCGGAGGGGCTGGCAGGCTGGCATGACAGCACATTGAGAAGAAATGAGGCCAAAACTTATAGGGGGTGCACAGGATCCTTCTCTATTTGCTGTGTGTTTCAGCTCAGGGATACAGCCTCTGCCTTATACTTCTCACATTCTCTGTAAAGAAACTTCCTCCATAATGCATGCTGCCTCGGTGGACACCGAGTCATTGCCATTCTTCTCTTCTGTTGTCTGATGAATGCGAGGGGCAACTTTAAATGTGTGTGAGTACATGCGTGTGCACATAAGGTGGAGGCGACTGAAAGAGAATGCTGTAAAAATGGGGAAAGAAACAGATTTGAGAGAATGAGAGTGTGACACAGAGGCAGTGAAGTGACAGCTTGAACACAACAACAGTCAGACTTGCTTCCCATATAACCCAGCCTCACTCATATGTGATTTATTTTGTTTCTTTTACCCTATTATTATTATTTCTATATTTGCTCAGTAACCAAACCATGCATGCATGAAGGCTCTGAGGGCTAATTGCATATTGTGTGATTTTGGGATTGATGAGTTTTATGGTTGCTTGGCAACTACTGGTTAAATTTGCAATATTCAAAGCATCAGTCCCTACATTGTTTGAGTCAAAAAGACTTAAATTTCACATGAGAGCACCTCTCCTCATGCAGAATTTTTTTTTCTATATGAAACAAGATTTAGTGGTACCTATTTATTTATTTTAACTTTAGGTAAAGTTTTTAAAAAGCAAACGCTTTAGTTACTACAAGACTAGTCTCTCACAGTCATACCTTTAGACTCATGGCAGAAGGTCAGATTTTTTTATTTATATTCTATTTTATTTTTATCTCAGGGCTCGCAAAATCACTAGGTGTCTTAGGCTAATAAACAGTGGAGAAACAAATCTCATGTGCATCATTATATTGGATCCAGAGAGTGACATGTGCATCTCATTCTGCCTGACAGCTGTTTTTGTTTTGTTCAGAGCTGTTTGATGTTGTATATAGTTTCATAAAGCTAAAGTCAGACCATTCTGTTTTTGCTTCAAATTTTTAGAAATTATACAATGTAATAACTAAAAAAATAAATAAAAAAATAAAAGTCCTTGTGATTGTCTTAAATTTCATTTTGTTGAAAAAAAAAATTGTGAATATGAAATCTGAAATGTGAATCCGATCTGTCATTCAAAAATCCTTAATATGATCCAAGCTATGAATTTTGTGATCCACTGCACAAAAAAATCTCTTCACTTGTTATTTGAATAAAAAAAAAACAATTGTTATTATTATTTTATTATTATTATGCTGATTTGTCCGCAGTGAAGTTCCACCGATGTCTTTTTTTTTTTTTTTTCGGGCTGATGACATTAATTTTGGGCTACCACAATCTGAAGAATACCTGCCCAAAAAGGCTACCAGGAATTTTTATATTTTGCAAGCCCTTTATCTTCAAGACATAGCCTTTTAAAGTTAATTACATACAAATGTAGATTGGTCTAATTTGAATCCAAAAAGTAAGACTGGTTACCACTTACTAGTCAATCAAACTATATTTAAAGACACAGTCTAAACAAAGTGACTGTGTTTATGCAACTGGCTCCTGGACTCCATCACAACTTTCATTGGCCAAGGACCTCCCAAGAGGGCATCTGACCAACGAGTCATAGATTGATTTGTTCAGTGTCATGAAATATAAGTGTCAATGTCATGAAATGTTAAGTCAGTGTCCCTACAATAACAGACCGGCATACAACCAATAAACCATTTATTGTAGAATGTCATGCAAGTTTTCTGCAACAATGGCATAGAGTCGTGAACTTCACATTTTGAATATCCAGTGTTTAGTTTATCCCGGTAAGCAGTCATCGTCTCAGTAAACACAACGGCTTTCTTCTTCCGTGAAGGGGTTTGTCACCACAATGGCTTAGTTTCCAGGTGGCCCGTTATAGAACATGACATACATGTCGTCCCAGAAATGTTGTAGAATTCAACCAATCAGATGATGACTTCGAAACCGTTGAAATGTTTCCCGGTTTGTGTGACTCAGTTCTATTGTTTTAAATTTACTCTGTTCTTGAAGACAGACAGAATATGAACTAAAAGGATAATGATATACTGGCAACTTTTTTTGAACAATGTTGCTTGGGTACTTTCCCATTGAGAATGGGTAACAAATTTCTCTATGGATACTTAAGATCGGTCGTGGGCCTTGTGTCTCACCTGGTTGCTCTTTGATGGCAACGTTAGCCAAAGTTGCCTGGCAAATTTGCCTCAAAAAGTTGCCCCCGTGTATCATCAGCCTAAGAGGTGTAAAAGTCAAAAGTCAACCAGGTAAAGGAGTAAAAATTGTGCAATACTGAAATGTCAGAGAGAACAATGAATATTTGTATATGCACTGGATCCTGCTAATTGCTGCTTGCAGTTATATTTCTTAAAACTGAAAGCTCATTTAGTGAGCAGCATCCTCACAACTTTTAAAATGTCTCAGAGGTCATATTCAGTAAACCACATCTAAAACACATCAAGGCAAGCAAAACCACTTCACCATAGTCTCTTCAACTTCTGTTTGTCTTAAAGTTACTCTCTCACTGCCCTCTGCTGATGGATATGTGCTTGGCTGCAATATAAGCAGGCCTCTGGCAGTGTGACTTTCTTTATGAAATAATATATTTCACGTATGATGAATTGTAAATGAAGCACCTGGGGGCAGTGTAAACACACATGGTGTACCGATGCTGATGAAACCCTTATTTATTAGTGTTCCTCTCTATGCATTTCATGAGTAAGTGTGTTGGTAATTGTGTTCATGCTCCTCATATCTGAACCATCCTTTTCTGCGGGTTCATTAAAATTAGCTCCATTAGATAGAGATGCATTGACAGCTAGTGAGATGCGGCTGGCAACAATTAATTGGACATCACTACTGAGCCTCCAAACCTGAGAGAATTATTTGGCGGAGTGTTGAGTTGCTTTGGATGACTGTTTAATTATATGTGCATTAACAGCTCGCTTGTTTTCTTGCCCATGTGTGAATTTGGTTTGCTCGTGTCCCCTGCTCATAACTCTTCGTCAAATATGGATGGGCATTCTGAAATAACAATGTGATGGTGTGCAGCGCTCTGAATGAATAAACAGGGCAGCGCATGTGCATGCTCCTGGAGGTTTGGTAAAGGTCATTGTTGGATAGAGTGTACCAGTTCAGTGTGCATGGGTCTATTGCTCTTTGGAAGGGGAGGCTAGGTGTCTTATATAGAGGAAAAAATCTTTGCCATGCACATTTGTCCATCAGTTAATGACTTCCTAAGAGAAAGGAAATATATATATATATATATATATATATATATATATATATATATATATATATATATATATATATATATATATATATATATATATATTAGATTAGATTAGATCAGATTCAACTTTATTGTCATTATGCAGAGTACAAGTACAGAGCTAATGAAATACAGTTAGCATCTAACCAGAAGTGCAAGAATATAGTGTTTTATATACATAAAAGTGCAGAGTAAGTGAAGCTATGATATACAGAATGTACAGTGGAGTTGCTATATACAGTATTAAGCAGAGTATGTACAGAATATAAATAGGAATGCAAATGTAGGGATTGTATGTACATTATGAACAGAGCAATGTAGGATTATATATATAGGATTATAGAACAGCAGCATTGTGAGAACAGTGATAATAAATACAGTTGGATGAGTGTGTAAAAGTATTATTAAACAATGTATTACAGTATATACAGAATAACAGTAGTGCAATTATGTTTTTATAGAAATATTTTACTGTGCTTTGTACAGTAACGGCTTTAGACAGTTTACAGTAATGGCTAGAACAGTGTGCAGTCTGTGCAAAATATGATTAGTGCAAATGCATGTGTGTAAAGTACTGTGACCAGTGCAGTAAAAGAGCAGGTGCAGGTTAGATTGGTGGGGTGGCGTTCAGAAGTGTCACAGCCTCGGGGAAGAAGCTCTTCCTGAGCCTACTAGTGCGAGAGCGTAGACTCCTGTAACGCCTGCCGGATGGAAGGAGGGTGAAAAGTCCATGGTTAGGCTGAGAGGCATCCTTGATGATGTTTCTTGCCCTGCCCAGACAGCGCTTCTGATAAATGTTCTCGATGGAAGTTAACTGGGTGCCGGTGATCCGTTGAGCAGTTTTCACCACCCGCTGGAGTGCTTATATATATATATATATATATATATATGTGTGTGTGTGTGTGTGTGTGTGTGTGCATGTTTTTGTGACATATCAGGACACAACTCTGTATAATGACATGGGTATGGCACAGGTATTACAAGGAGAGGGTCACTTATGACTTATGAGGACATAACCCATGTCCCCATTTTTCAATAGCTTATAAACCATACAGAATGAGTTTTTTTTTTTTTTTGAGAAAGTAAAAATGCACAAAGTTTCCTGTGAGGGTTACAGGAGACACATGATTTAACAAAATGGTCTGATTTCTCAGTCATTATTATGTGAATAAAAAAAAATCATAAGGATGGACAATTATTTGTGAAATAAGGTGTGTGAATTCTTTCTTTTCTAAGGTAAGGGGATAGTGGGCCATGTTGTCACATGTTTTACTCAAGTGAATAACAACTTATAGAAGGTGTATTTTTATGGGTAGGGTAGGTTAATTTCTACTATACCCAGATATATCTACAAGAACCCTTGAATATTTCAAACGCTGTTGGAAGTTTAAGAATAGTTCAGCCAAAAAGAAAATCTGCTGAAAATGTACTCACCCTCCGGACATGCAAAATGTAGATGAGTTTGTTTATTCATTCGGAACAGATTTGGAACCAATAATATCACTAATAATCCATAATAACGCTTCAGTGAAAAAAAAAAGTTAAAAAAAAAACCTCATCTACATCATGGATGGCCTGAGGGTGAGTACATTCTCAGCAAATTTTCTTTTCATTCAACTATTCCTTAAATTTTGACTGAGTTGTCACAATGGAAACATTAATTAGCCTATTACATTTACACATTTGGCAGACCGTTTATATCCAAAGCAACTTTTTTTGCATTAAATGTTTACATTTTATTGGTTCATGCATTCCCTGGGAATTGAATCCATGTATTTTGCTTTGCCAGCACCATGTTCTAAGCATATGCACATGAGAAATATCTGCTTTAATAGTGAGAGTGCTGAGGCTTCTGCTCAGTTACTGGAATCACTGGCTCACCAGACTGAGCTGCTGTAATGCTCTTCATGAAGCGCAGTGGGACTTCGGCCCACATGCTTTCCAAATCCCAAACTATTTAACGACAAACCACCACATTAGAGTAAATTCAGATCCATAAATTCCTAATTCAAAAAGACAGACATAGTGCTTTTTTGGCATCCTTGCAGTGTCACACATCACTGCGTTCCCACGATATTTCTACATTGGGGAATCTGAAGTGCATGAAGAAGTAGGCAGTTAAACAGCTGCAACCAAATATTAACACTTGCCAAGCATATGAATAAAATGTGAATAAAATGTAAGTAGCATGGCTGTGACTGATCCTTTTATTAAGAACAACAACATAATACAAGGTTTAATCCAAACTGTAAGTATGAGGCATCATCAAGTGGTTCCACGGAACTTTTTTAAAGTAGTTTTAAAGCAGCTATGGTCAGTTATATAGTTAATTTAAGATGTGGAAATTATTTTTACACAACTTTTTGAAAAAAAAAAAACTTTGAGAAAACACTTATTAATATTAACATTATTTTAAATTGTATTGCATTGCAACAGCTTTCCTTCAACAGCCAGGTGGGAGGGTCTTAGACTTCATATACTAGATTTTTTTTTTTTTTTGGATCCCCATTAGCTCCCACTATGGTGGTCGCTAGTATTCCTGGGGTCCACTGAAATCACAATACAAAAATACAAAATTCAATTAATCAATACATCAATAAAATCTATAAAAACTATACAATATATTAGCTCCCATGGCACACATTTGAAAGAAGTACAAATTATGCAGTTATCCAAAAAGCAACATCTATTCAACATGCAATTCAAACAATTTAAAACAAAACATGCAAAAATAAAAATAAGTACTTTCACACCTGTAATCTCTGTTTTATTGTTTTCTTAAAAGAAAATGTACTTTTGAGTTCCCTGACGCTGGATGGAAGTGAGTTCCACTCTACAGCCCCTCTGTATACAATAGTTTTCTTCATAAAATCACATCTTGGACTAGGAGTAATCATTATCTTGTTGCTGACTGAGCGTGTCACATGCTCATGACTATATCCACTAAACAATATTTTTTCTTTTATAAAGTTATATGCTTCATTAGCCATGACCTTGTGAATGAGCAACAAAAGATTATATTTTACTTTTGCCTCTACTGTTAACCAAGATAATTGAATATGCATCTCACGCAAACTAGCGCGAAAAGAACAGTGCAGAACTACTCTGGCTGCACTATTCTGTGCAATTTGAAGTTTGATCATGGTTGAGTACATAGTGTGTAGTACGTAATTTGGGACACATTCACAGTTCTGTGTTGCTAGCACCATGCCTTACCAAGCTGGAGCTCTAGGAACGCAACTTGGCCTGAGCTGTTTGTCACTTAATAAGTGACAGTAAATACAGATTAATGTTCATGGCATATAAACTATCGTTTTGCTGCTCAAATGTGTAGTAAAAAGGATATTTTTAACATTTCAATAGTTGCATGGTTAGGCCAAAACAGGGGGTTTGATATCACATATCTGACATTCTGGTAAACTATGCTCAACATTCACTTTCTCCGGAAAACCCCCGCTGGCTAATGAGGTGGAAAATTAACTCACTTATTAAACATCTCGAACATCTGCCAAGTATTCCATCTGGTTCTTTGAAGTACAGTATTAAGCATTTTGCCAATGTGAACATACACAGTGACAATAAAATCACAATATGAGGCTTAAGTGCATTCATCAACAGTGTGTGTGGGTGTGCTTCCTTTTTGTATTTTAAGCATATGCATGACTGTATTTTTCAAGCAGACCCTGAGTAATACAATTAAAATTCAATTAGACCACTGTAATTAAACTAACTCTTAAAACCACAGTGCCAGTCAGTGGAGTAGAACTCTTTGGATTCACACAGGAGCATCTCCCAAAGACCACAACAACTGGGATGGTCAGGTTCCCATTTTGCCAAGGAGACATCTGCTTGGTGCCGATATTAAATCATATGCCGTGTTGATCACCTTCTCTTTTCCAGACAATGAAAAGTCTCAGGAGAAAATTTACTTACAAAAAGAGCAAGCAACTATTTTAAAATGTATATGTATAAATTCGTTTTTCAAAACATTTAATAAACAAATTACTCAATCTCCATACTGTATAAGCTCTATATTTATACAGGGGAAACAGTGCCATACAACTGGCCTCTCTCTGAATGTGAGCCATATATATTTTATGGCCACACTTTATTTTAGGGTCCAATTCTCACTATTAACTAACCATTAACTATGACTTTTTCCTCAATTAACTCCTTATTTGCTGCTTATTAATAGTTTATAAGGTAGTTGTTAAGTTTAGAGTATTGGGTAGGATTATGGATGTCATGCATTATATGTACTTTATAAGCACTAATAAACAGCCAATATGTTAATAATAGACATGCTAATTAGCAACTAGTTATTAGTGTGAATTGGACCCTATACTAAAGTGTTACCTATTTTATTTGCTGGTGAAGATGACACATATTTGAAAGAAGACCCTCATCTTGCCTGAAATAGATTCAATATGCTGTAACACGGCAATTCTCATTCTTACAATATTAGATGTAAAACTGTGTGATTTACTTGGAGACTCGCAGCTCTGTCAGAATTTTTATAGCTGGTGGGTTAATTGTTAAGGTGTTCTGCACAGTGCCTCTTTAAATATCAATCATTTATAGATGTAATAATGACTTTGTAATGATTCACTGGGTATGCCAACTTGCCCTGCAGAGAGAGCCTTAATTCATCCGTCATAAGCGACCACAGAATGTTTTCCTGTCCTTTCTGCAAGATGAAGGACACATTCAATTTCCGACAGGAAATCTGTATGATTAATCAGTATTTAAAATGGCAATTTAAAACAGGCTGTGTTGTTACAAATGTCCAATTGCTGAACTCAGATGCTCTTAAACATTACGTTTTAGACAGCATTATTTTCACATTACTCTGATTTATGTTTCAGGGAGATGGCTTGTAGTGATTATTTTTCCTTGGTGGAAAATGCATGGTCTGTTATGAGTGGGATAGAGTGTCGTAAAGTGAGCGACTAGTGAGGAATTAACCTAGCGTAGTCTCATAAAGATGAGCTCTCTTCACAGAAAACTGATTATACCTACACAATGCACTTTTAATGATTTTCCACAGTCACATGCTGTCTGTGAGTCCTGTTTTTTGCCTTTGTAAAACAGGAATTTAGCCTCTACAAAAGCTGTTGTGTTATGATGTGCCGTTCCTCTGAGAAGCGCACTCTGCCTCATTAGGCTAATGCTTGCTTTAACTCTCGTTTTACTCTCGCTCTTATGGGGTCTTTTGTACAAAAAAAAAAGATTTGGTTCTTCCTCACATTCATAACAGTGCAGTATTATGGAGAAGAAGAAATGTGTTTTTGAAAGCAAGTAAAAGTCAGAGCTGTTAAAAAACGATGCTCATTAAACTTAAAAGATGAACCTGAAAGTTAGCATTTTTGCATAGCTGTTTTGCACACATACATAGACAGTCAGAAAAATTAACCATTTTCGTTTTGGTTTCACTCTTTCATTTGAACCATAAAACCATTTTCTCAGTTTAGATAGTCAAACACAATAATAATAATAATAATAATATTAATAATGAATCCAGCTCACCTACTACACTTTATGCTTTGACTTCAGAATACATTGTTATAGAGAAGCTGCACTGAGCTGCATGGCATACCTGCAAGTTATCAGCATTGTTTACTTGATCTATGAATCAAATTTTAGGCCACAAGCCTCACCAAAAATTCCTACTCAAGCCCCATAGATGTTCTGATGTTTTTTGCCATGCAGGAGCAGCTCTCCCTTTACTCTCAGGCTCATTCTTTTAATCCAGTGAATTATTTAGACTTGACAGCAGCATATCTCCAGTTTTCCGCAGCTCAGATCCACTGAAAGTCCAGACTGAGATCTGGGCTCCATCTGTGCCCCTCAGCCACACGGATTCAAGAGCTTGTGTGTGCGAGCTGACCAGCCCACTGTGTAGAAACATATTATAAGCCTCTCTGCATGGCTGCATGTGTCCAAAAGAGCAGTTGGGAAATAGATGCTGTGCACCATCAGAGAGAGAGACAGCACGTTTCACATTAGAGCCAGACCTATGAGTTACCCTCCATGCCTCGTAACAGCACTTTGGAGGACTTTGGAGTGAAAGCTGCTTCATGATTGCCATCTCTATAATATCACTTATAGGTTTGGAGCCGGGGGAGGTGTATTGTTAAATGGCTCTTTCCTCTCCCAAATGAGCGTACGATTGTTGGAAAGCCTGGCTAAAATGCATCAGAAAGATCTCAACCTTAGTTGGGAGCAGTTTATTCCTATGCTGAGAGCACATTAAGAGCACACATTTTTATGTATCTCTTTAAAACCTATGTAGAAGCACTGATATTCTCCCTCTTGTATGCCATATTTTCATTTATGATTAATTGCAACAGTCTTATTCCTATGATAACAACGCATTCTGCGTTTTGATGTGTGCTTGGGCTGGAAGCCTTCAGTACAGATACGGTTCATGGCTCTGAGGTTTCTGTCCCAGATGTGAAAGTCGCATTGCCCCTGACACAGCCTTGAGGCTCATTCTCCAGGGTCATTACTCATTTCACACACACACACAAATACAAAGAATCAACCAGTGACACCATCATGACAAACCCGGATCCATGCTAATTATACGTAACAAACAGGAGTCCTGCATACTTGAGTCAGCTGGGGAGAAGTCTACTAAAATTTGTTTGACACCTTATCATAAATCAGGGGAACTAGGCCAGAAAAGGTCCCTTGGCCTGCTTCTGAACCAAGTGAGGCTGGATTTTAGTAAAGAGAGATGGTAACATTGGAGCTTTGAATAATAATCTCTTTTGGTTTGATCTGTATCCAATCGTAGACGTTTCCTGCCATGAGACTGTGGGCCGATTTCTGTCCAGCTTTGAAAGAACTTCTTAAAAAGTTTCATTGGGCCTATATATCTATGCTTGTCAAATTAATTTGTTGTTTTTGGTTGGATGCTATAATATGCATCCTTCTGTTCTTAATCAGATAATGCCGTAATGTGGTTCAAGCGCAAACGGTAATTGAAAAGATGTCTTATAGACAACATTTCTTAATGGTGTGTCTAGTTTCTGACTCAGTGTGAATCACTCTATTCCCCAGATCCGAATAATATAACATTCTGCCATATATAGAGAAAACACAAGCTCATTTGGAGCAATAGGTGCTGGGTGTTTGGTGAGTAATTATGTCCTATGGGGAGCTGTGTTTCAATGAAAGAGAATTTGAAATGAAGACAGAAACTTCGAAGCTAGCAAGTCTTGTTATCAGACATTAAATTCTGAATAAATATATGAAAGTATAGAATAATGTATGGTTTGTTTATTTATTTTTTTTACATCAATTAAAACCCAGCATTTTATTGATAGTATGTGATTTTGCGCTACAGTAGTACTGTACAAGACCATCTCATGTTTCATTAATTCAGAACTGCAGTGAGACAGATCACTCACATGGGAGCATTATTAATAATAGATAATCTCAATGTTTCGAAAACAAAAAGAGATAGGCATTCAAACAGTGTATCAATAATTCAAGGTACTTTCTATAAGGAATTTTTTTTTCCATGCTGTGAGAATAAGAAACTGTGTGCATGTTTGTGATTGTGCACATTAAGTTTTCCTTGGCAATTAAGGTGAAAAACATTAGCCTGGGGTCAGCCTTTGAGCAACATATTGCTGTAACACCTCAGGCTTTGTGTGTAAATGTTTTATACCCATGGTAAAACAAATTAGCAAACGTTTTCTCCTGCAGTAGGGTCATAGATACTGGTTTACTTGTAAATTGCTATTTATTCTTTTGTTTGATGGTTTGTTTATTTATGACCGATGACCTACAGAATCTGAGCATCTCAGTCAATAAAGCCAGAGATCATGATTTTTACAATTTCAGTAGACAAGACTATTATGCGGTTTCTAGAAAATTGCTTTGTGATTGTTAACCCCGCTAAAGAAAGAAAGAAAGAAAGAAAGAAAACAACTAAAACCAGTCTAGGCTGGTTTGCTGGTCTTAGCTTGTTTAAGCTGGAAGTAGCTGGTTGTAGCTGGTCTCCCAGCCTGAACATGTAAAGAAGTGCTTAAAAGCAGCCTGCAGACCTGCTATGACCAGGCTGGTTTTAGCTCTTTTTTGTTTGTTTGTTTGTCGGCAGAGAAGATGTTGCAAGAGATTGTTAGCATGTTGGTATGAGGTTTCTAGAATGTTCTACGTGGTTGCTGGAGCATTGAATATTTGATAGCGTGTTGGTATTAGCTTGTTGGTGTTCTGTGTGGTGGTAAGCACATTTAGTTGCTAAGATGTTGTAGGATGTTATTAGCTCACTGGTATGAGGTTGCTATAAGGTATTCTGATAGTGAGCGAATTCCAAATGGCTATTTTGCGCCCTCGAAGGGCACTTGGGGAAGGGGACGTTCCAGATGAAAGTGAACAACTGAATCCCTTTATGAAGGAAAATAATAATAATAAGAGGAAATATTTATTTGCAACAACCGATGGAGTGCTGAATGATGCACGTACCCACAACATTGTCAAGGTAAGATTTGGTCATTCATTTCCTTCGTCAAGGGACTTCCAAACGCTTATATGAGACAGTAATGCCCTGCACCCTTCAAAGAACACACTCAGCTCTTTGAAGGGAGTAGGGCATAGGGATGCTCACTTCTGTTTGCTCAGTGTTGGTATACGGTTGCTAAGGTGTTCCAGGTGGTTGTTAGGGGAAGTCGTGGGCTAATGGTTAGAGAGTCGGACTCGCAATCGAAAAGTTGTGAGTTCGAGTCTCGGGCCGGCAGGAATTGTGGGTGGGGGGAGTGCATGTACAGTTCTCTCTCCACCTTCAATACCATGACTTAGGTGCCCTTGAGCAAGGCATTGAACCCCCAACTGCTCCCTGGGTGCAGCAGCATAAACGGCTTGCACTGCTCCGGGTGTGTGTTCACAGTGTGTGTGTGTTCACTGCTCTGTGTGTGTGCACTTTGGATGGGTTAAAAGCAGAGCACTAATTCCGAGTATGGGTCACCATACTTGGCCGTATGTCACGTCACTTTCACTTTTGTGTGCAGTTACAATGGTTATCTGAGTGGTTTTTGCTATGGCAAGGGTGGTTTCAGTGGTTGTGTATCAGGTCCCATAGCTCCAAAGTCTTTATGAATTGTTTTATTCATTTATTTATTGCACATTTTATCTTCAGCCAGGCAACAATTATATGTCTGAATGTTTAAAAAATAGCTCAACAAGACACATGAAAATAGTACCATCTAATTGAACTGTTTACTTTTGATGTTTTATTGAAATTCAAAAATATGATTTAATATGACTGAATCAACAGGACTACATACTTTTGATGCCTTTGTTACTTTTATCACACTAGCAAAATTAATTATACTTTAAAGTATAAGGTAGAACCTTTTTTAACTGTAGCATCAGCACTCAGAGTCCTCTGAAACATCTGACAAGAGTGTAGATTGTACGTTGTTTGACTGTTGGTGTGAATGACGAAGGAAATAATCCAACGATGCTCATTATTTGTCCTCTGTTTTCTATCTCCTCTCGTCCTGTCCTCTCTGGCTGCAGCTATTCAACCCTCGTCTTCCTGATTACGTGCTACCTGTTTGAACGGCCTGTCTACCCCCCCCCCCCCCCCCCCCACACACACACACACACACCTCCCCCAGACTGTTGACGACAGTGAGACATCACTGCTTCTGGAATGGGTGCTGACACCATGCTATAGTGAGACTGGAGTATTCCTGGCAGTATGCTGTCCACTCCCCAAACCTCGCTCAGGCATCTCATCCATATACAGTAGCTGACAATGCATGGCCAGTTTAATTGTCATTTTTCTTGAAGTTAGTTAACATGTTCCCTAGTTGTGCATATATGCATATGTTCCTGTGTGTATATCTCCACGTTCCAGCCATGTCTTGTGGGTATGTGCTTGTCTAGTGTTTGTGCTAGAGGATAAAATTGCAAGCCTATTGAACGCTGCTAACACCCACCTGCCTCAGTGTGTGCATATAACACACAGACACAATCAGCCATTTGTCTGACTGGTTATCAACCACCACCAGCAGTCTGCCCAACGGCATTATATTAGTCCCCCCGCACACACAGTACGGGGATCCAGTGTGTGTCAAGCTCTCCATTTGAATGCAGAGGCACAGCGCCTGATTTAAAGCCACCATTCCCAACCAAGTGCCTGAGCCACCCTGGACTGAACCACCGACAAGTGAATGGAGGATAACATCAGAGGCCAGGTCTGTTGTCCTGACAATTTTTCTTAGCCTCCCAAAATGACATTGCATTGCCCATGAGAATGTTAAGCTTTGTATATATATATATATCCAATACATTTATTTATTTTTGGAGAGTCACCATGATTTTAAAACTGATCGATTTTCAAAAAGGCTTTGTTGAATAAACATGAGTTACGTATTGCACGTTTAATAATAATAATTCCTTACATTTATGTTTAAATATCAAAACAAGGCACGAATGTTTTTATATCACTATTTCTGAAGGAAGACTTGCATGTTATATGCCTGATAACGCAGCGTTTGTGAGCGTAGCTCTGCTTTGTTTACAGCCGTTACTGGGGAAACCTCTATTTCTCGCGCTTTATACATCTCCTGCTTGGAAATAATTAATTTTCATTTTCATTAAGTCCACCTGATTTACGCAGCAAACATTTTTTGTTTGTTATCAAAAAAATATATATACTCTAGATTCTATTCTCCTGATTCTATTTGGAAGTCTACCGGAAGTTAAGTTAGGGCCACAAAAGTGCGCATGCACAGTAACGTTTGTTTATGTTGTTGACGTTGAAACCGTCTATACACAGTATATGTATATTAGGGCTGCACGATATTGGGAAAGCGATATTTTATTTTTCTGCGATATATATTGCGATATGAAATCTAATCTAATTTTTTCTTACAAACAAAAATGGGGTGAGCATACTTATATTCTCATTTTAAATGATTTAAACATCGATACCATTGTGTCAATTGATTAATATGTGCGAGGGAGAGAGAGCAAGACAGCGCTCGTGTTGTTTGAAGATGGTGAGTGTGCGGCTGGGGCTCGCTCGCTCTCTCTCTCTCACGCACGTGCGCTCTCTCTCTCTCTCTGCCCTGTTAAACTGACAGGACTTAAAATTTTAAAATTGCTTAGCAATTAATCTGCGAATCACATTCACCAAGGGCTGGGAAGCAGCTGGCCCGTACAGTTAATGAATAACGGATCAACTACGACAGTCTACATCGCACATCCTGCAATGTGACTATCGTGGATTCGTACATCGCGATATCAATGCTTAAACGACACATCGTGCAGCCCTAATGTATATATATGAAGAGTTCAGATGCAAAAGCCTCTAAGTGCCATCTGAAATTTTCATCTAAAATTAGGATTTTTATCAGGCTCCTATATTTGTGTTCAGTTATATCAATTTAATAGCCTGGAAAAGGACCTGCACATTGCAATTAAAGTAAAATGGACGATGTGAAAGAAAATGAAATGTATAAATAGGATAAATGCCAGAACATGCAAAGAAAGCAAACACATTGCAAGAATCGTTGAGATTGACTACTTCTGTCTACTGTATCCATTGGAAAATACATCAATGGATGTGTACTTTGAGATGTGTGTCTTTCTGAGTGTGCCTGTAACAATAAATCTGGCCTTTAGTTCGATTACTGCTGACATGCATTGAATTTAGCACAGTAAAACATAATGAGCTTTTATTTATTTTTATTTTTACTTTTTTTGTGTGAAGTATCCATGGGCCTATTACAGATTTGAAAGAATTTGAATTGTACAGTATATTGATATTACCAGTTGTTTACAGGATTTTACAGTCTAATATGTGATTTTGAGCTTAGTCATCCATTTTGAGATTGGGTTTTTTCCCAAGCCATTATTCTTTTAGCAGTACCTAACGAAGTGGAATGTTGAATTATTATGCAGAGGCGTGATTTGATCAGAGCCCCGAATAAGGGATATTTTTGAGGGGGCGTCTGTACTGTAGATCCTTCCATCCTCTGGAAAGTGGTATGAAAACAATAAATAACTTATTGATCTTTTTTTTGTAGTAAAGCAAGAGGATCTTAACCGGCAAGAGACCATGACCATAACTGGACCCGCAAGAAACATTCATCTTGATTACATTCAATTTGAACCAATACGGATTGGGTAAGTACTGGCCATTCATCAAAGTCAGAATGGAGGGACTTAGTAAATGGGAACTAATCTTTTTCTACCTGTGTCATCAGCTGAAATATATGGACTAGCAAGTACACAACGGCACAACCAGGCAAAACACAGATATTAAATAGATAGATAGAAAGAAAGAACAAAAGATGGGCATGTAAAATATGTATACTAGCTGCTGAAAGTCAGTGCCATTGCCCAGGTTTAATGTCCTGACATACTGAGCTTCCAAAAATAACTGCATTGCTCATAATTACATGCACTATGCTTCTTATATTGTTATTTAATGTAAAATAAATTATAAATTGTTTATTTAGTTTTTTTTTTAATGTAGTGCTGTCATTCTAGTAATCCTAATTGTATTTTTTTTCATATAAATATCATTCTGTTTTGAAATAAAATCTCTAATTCTTTGAAAAAATACAATAAAATGCTTTGTATTTTATTGTTCTAATATGTCATCTTTTACTGTTGAGCAAAATTCCTGCATCATTGTGAATTGGACACAACCAAAAACATCTCACACCACAACAAAAGACAATAGAACCCATAAGAATGTCCCAATTCAGAGTCTGTATTCTTTTAAAGGCTGCATTCGGTGACTGAATGTGTCACAGCAGCGTGACGAAGACTGTCAAGTTTAAAAGGCTCCTTAGATGCAGCCTCAAAATGTGCCCTTCGTTTCCTGGGCCTTGAAGGATACAACAAATGGATGGACTATCACAAGGTTCATTGCGCACTGGTGAGAGAAAATGCTGGATTACACTTTAAAGTATTGCATTACTGTACTTAATCAAATGTCTAACAATACAAATGTTACCAAAAAAATAAATAAATGAAGAATTTGGAAACACTTTAGGGAACACATATTCACTATTAACTAAGAGTTTTACCTCAATAAACTCTAACCCTAATTTGCTGCTTCTTAATAGTAAGATAGTTGTAAATTTTAGGTATTGGATCAGGTTAACAGATCTAGAATATGGTCATGCAGAATAAGGCATTAATATGAACCTTAAAAAGTGCTAGTCTCGGCCTCAGACGTCACGCCCAAGGAACATTGGTTAAATGTCTGATGCACATGGGACACAAACGTGGAAACACTTCAGGAGTGTCGAAGTCATCATCGGATTGGTTGAATCCTACAGGATTTCTGGGAGACGTGTGAAACACGTTCTTTAATGTTCCACCTGGAAACAAAGATGCCGTGGTGCCAAACCCCCTCACGAAAGAAGAAAGCAGTCGTGATTACAACTGTGATGACAAGCGCTTATCAGGATCAACTAAACACTGACGTTTCAAAAGTATGTGAAATATTTAAAATTTGCGGCATAGAATCTTTAAAATACAGCCGAGAGTTTTACACACCAGTCTGTCATTGTGGCGACATTTCCACGCCCCAAAACGTGATGCTTAACGAAACGAACTGTGATTGGTTTTTGGACATATCGGTCAAATGGCCTCATGGGCGGGCCTTGGCCAATGAAAGCTGCCATGAATTCCAGACCTTCAGCTGATACTAATAATCAGCTAAAATGCTAGTGATATGCATGCCAATAAGTTGATAGTGAGAAATAGTCCTTAAAATAAAATGTTACAAACAATTTAAAGCAATTTCAATATGTTGAGTAATATCTTTTGTAGTATAGATAGTTGATACCTTTTATTATGCACATAAATGGACCAAGCAGAACATATTTAGACAGCTTGTCAACACTGTTTTGTTTTCAGACAGTGATTATAACACTATTTTTGTCAACTGCTCTAGTGCATATTGAAAGTTTATATATAGTGTTTCATCAGGCACAAATCTGGTCTTTTACTTACTTATATCTTGTATCTTTTGGATATAGATACAAATGCATTCTATTATATTCAGTAAATGGATTTACGTCTTGTCTTGTATACTTTTGGCTCGAGAGGCATGCTTCGGGAAGACTCTGGAAAGGATTTGAGACTTATCGAATAGTGGCATGAATCCCAAATAAACAATTAATAGCAATAGATCAGGAGCAGAGCCATGAAGTTGAGCAGAATCTGCCAACTTAACTCTGGGTTAGCTCTACTCAGAAGAAAAAACTACATTGTTGTTTGAGCAGAGATTAATGAGTCTTCATTTAGCAAATGCTCATTAGAGAGAAGGCAGTTCTGCCCCAGAAACTCGTTCAAGCTAATTTGCAAGACTCCCATCAGAAGATATCAGACATTTAGCATGCTCTGCTTTTGCATTCACACAGAGTTCTGCGCTCGAATCTGCTTAAAGTCTGAACTATGACCAGTGTCAAGCTTACTCTATTGTTTCTCACCAGCCAAGTGTATTCGGTCTATCTAAATCCCAGACTGGCTGCTGAGAGGAGACAGGCGATGTGCCCTTTCTATGATAAATTCTCTGCTTCAGTAGCTTTACCCTGAGCATATGTTGTGTCAGACTTCTTTTGAATTGATAAACAGCATTGTGTGCATGGACAACAGTCTTTGAACCTGCAATGACTTTGCCCCTACGGATCTGGAATAAAAGATCTCCATAAACAATAGTTTGACTGCTCGGTAAAGCTATGGGCATCTCACGGAACAGTTTGTCACCATTATTGCCCCTTAATTACATTCAAACAGCAGTAAGAACAAGTAAATACACCGATGAGAACTCTATTTGTCTCTTTTCAAGGCTGACAGCCCAGAAGGCATAAAGCATTTATGTGCCTTTTTGTTTACAAGTCATTTCTCCAGCACTGAAGTACTCACATTCAACGAGAGATAATCCAAAAACCCTTTTGTGAACAGCCCTATGTTCTGTTTTGGCATCCGTAGATATCTCAAACCCTTAAATATACATTGTAGTACATACGCAGCACCGTACTTCCAAGACAGCCACATCTTAAAACAGTGTAACCCCTGAAGGAGGAAATGTCTGCATGTAGGTCTGTTTCCTTTAAGCTTCTGTATCCACCCTCACAGCCATATAAATCAACACAGGAAAAAAGGAATCTGAAAAAAGGTTGATGTGGAGCATCGTTTAAACTTATGCTGTGTGGTTTACTACAGTGAAGGAACATCTTTAAATTGGGCCAAGCTAAAGCGCTCATAACACCCACAATGTTCTTATATTCTCTTTAATTCATTTTTGACATGTTTTTAAATGCTCTCCATGCTTCTGGCATAGACGTAATAAGCAAACATTTTATCTGATAAGCCTGTGTGAATAATTCTGTTAGCAGAGCTGCTGCTGGTCGGAATTAGGCATTTTGGATTGTTTCTTTCGTCTTTTTTTTTTTTTTTTTTTTACTTCTTTAGTCTTTCATGAAGCATCCAGTATGATCAGAGCCCTTTTGAAGTTACAAATATCTTTTTTGGTTACTCATAGTGTTGCATCATTTCTTGTTTACTCTGTGCATTTCAGTGGGCTGTAATTAAAGCTGAAACATCAGAGCTATGTCCACTAATTTTACAACGTTTCCTGTGAGGTTTGCTTAAAGGGTGCACTACCCTTTTATCGATCATCCCAACAAATGATCATTGAAAATGAAAACAGTAATGAGGACATGTCTAAAAACATCTGTGTGCCTGTAAACTCCAAAGGAGAGATGGAAAGAGGCTCTGAGTTTAATTAAATAATGAAATATCTGTAGACAAGACACTTTACGGAGTAATCACTTTTTTATTTCCTGATTTCTTGATGATTAGCTACACTTCAAGCCATGCTTCTGGTTAGACTGTCACATCTTGGTTAATCATAACTGCAGTTATATCTAACACAGTACATTCTTTATATCTAAAATAAAGATTTGCAGCCTAACCCCCTGAAGCTTAAAGAAAAGAACTAAACATGGTGTTTTGTTCCCCATGTGAAACATCTGTATATATTAGCTAACATACAATTTAATTTGTTACCTTTAGATACATCTTGTCAATAATTTATATAAAATAAAGGCATGGTAAGTGTGAAGTATTTGGCTTGTCGTGTGATCTCAACTTGACAATGAGTATAATATTTAACAACATAAAAATGTAATGAATAAAATGAATTTGTTATTGTTTTGTTTTGTTGGGATGATCATGTGATCTCAACATGTACTATGTACATAAAATCTATTTTTTTTTTTATTTGTATGAATTTTATTTGATTTTAATATTAAATCAAATAATATACAATTTGTTGTGGTGCTTTTGGATATATTCTGTGTATAATTTATGTAAATGCATTAAATAGGTTTCACAATTTTTTATAAGGAGTGTTTTGAGATAAATTGTGTTCTGTTTGGCTGGTCATATAGGATCAACATGGCAATGACTATAAATATTTTATCAATAAATCTGATATGTATATAATTGCATTTGATTTTAATATTTACAGATTGATAGAGAGAATGCAGTAAGTGCATAAAAATAATTTATAAAAAAAAAAATTGTTTTTATTAGGCTATTGATAATTGGATCTCATATTGATGTAAACCTACCTAGCACATTTTTTTAAAAGTGAGTGCATGTTAAACTGAATCAGGCCCATTTCACATACTTTTACATTTTCAGGATTCATGTTTGTCATGTCCTACTATTACCATGAACTCCATGAATCTATTACTCTATAACTAAATGTAGCTATATCTTTACAAAACACTTATTTTGCTTTGCCCAGCATCCACCACTGTCAATGTCCCATTGTGTGGCTGATGTCTCATGGGCATCTCCTTCACATGTCACTGCATTTCCGCGCTTACTCATTAGCTAGCCGGCTACCTGTTAGTGCTCTTGCCTCCTCTCCATGCTATGAAAGGCAGGCCACTAATTGAAAGTGTGTTGTCTGGGAAATGAGCAGAGCGCGCTGTGCGGCAACTCAGTGACAGGGCTAAACAAGAGTGGCTCTCCCGTCCCACCCGGAGACAGTACCAATTAAAACTGAATGAAAGTTGAATATGAAGAAAGCTTCTATCAGAGAGACAGAGCACTGCTGTGTCATGCTAACGTTCCTGGATGTGGGGGTGGAAAGTATGTGCTTGTTGTTTGTTGGCTAGCTGGGTTGCCTGTATATGTTTTTGCCCTTGGGCAGACCTCAATATTACACTGAACATCAGGTCACAGCAAATGTACAATAAAAAGTATGAATGAACCACTATACCTCTGTGATGACCTTACTGGGTACTGAAATAAACAGGTCGAGATATAGTCATAGAATGACTCCACAGTGCCACCAAGTGTTAAGAGAAACCCCAGCATCCACAGTGCTATAGCTTTGCTGTAATTAGTTAACCCCAATAATTTTTTTCACACTATGCTACTTTAATAAGATTCAAAGTTATAAGCAAACAAGCAGGCTTCTAGATAAAACTGCATTTATACATAGCGATTAAGTAATAGCAATTTATTTCTGATACCAGAATTTTTAATATTTAATATTTAATTTTTTAATTTTTAATATTTAAAATTTAAATATTTAAATATATACCGATAGCACTATTTTAGCTCCGTTAGTTTGCATGTTTTATGATGAAATAAATTTACACTCCTACCAGATGTCATTCATACAGAATACATAAAAACAGTAACTCTAATAAAATTAATTACTGACTATTTCTAAATTAAAACAGTTTTATTACTAAAAGTACAAAAAGTAATAAAATTAAATTATTTTAGAGAATAACAGTTGTATCTAGACTGTCTGGAAGTAGTTTGAATTCTGGATAAAGCACATGAGAAGGGCCCCGAGTCATTTTCCTTGCTTGTTTAAAGAATAGTTTTGTTAAATATAGACTGAAGATTGGTGTAAACCCCCAGACCAACCACTTTCATTGCCATACACACCCAAAAGGATTAGCTAAGTTCAACTGTCAAATTACAGAATCAGACCGCTATACCACACAGAAAGATGGATTCAATAGCAAAAAATCTAAGCCTCTGTAAAAAAAAATTTTTTTTCACCTTTCAACACATATTATCTTGCATCTCCCATGAAGGTTTATTATCAATAAGCAAATCTAAGGATTTGTATGAAACAACCTGTCTAATAGGCTCGTTGTTAATCATGATGGGTGAGTGGATGCCTACTAATCTGAGATCAAAAATAATTTACTTTGTTTTTCTAACATTAATTACAAGACAGTTTTCATTACTACATGTAACAAAGTTAGCAATCTCTGTAGTGCAATGCTGAATGTCGTCATCCTTATACAGAAGACCAAGAATGGCAGTATCATTTGAGAATTTTACAATATTCTCAGGATGGTGACTCCTATATTTATTGATGTATACTGTAAATAAGAGTGGTGAGCATACACACCCCTGGGGCACACAAATACTAATGGACCTAGAAAGAGTCTGCTTGATTTTGACTTGAGTTTACCGGTAAGAAATGCATGGAACCATTTGATGTGAAATTCTTATGAGCAATATATCTCTGAACTAAATGATCATACATATTTTCATTTTTGGTACACCAGGGTGACTAGGAGCATGAAATTGTCCAGCCATGACTTCCTGTTTTACTGGGTTATAAATATGAGGAACACAAAGGCCGAATACCCTTTAACATCTATCACAAGAAGTAAAACCAAAGAATATATCATGTATTGGTAGAAACAACTGCCACCTGTTTGGGACAGTACACCACACCAGAGTTGAAGAGGTTTGCTACAGCTACTCTGAAGCCAATCAGCACTTCACAAACTCCACAATATGTTCCTGAGGCATAAATATTCTGGAGGTTTCGTTCATTGTGCACTTGGCCTGTAGGTTACCTAGCAACCCAACAACTCAATATTCTTCCATTCAGTGTCCATAGCCTTATCTGTCTTCTTATGGAAAACAGAGGCACATATGCAACACATCAAAGTTGTCAAATGCAAACAACCAGTCCAACAATTAATTTCTGTGTAAACATGACATTTATTGCTTACTCAAATAACACCACTTATATGAAGAAAGCCAAACCCATTGCATAACTCATAACAGGTCCTCAGATACAAGGTACTATATACATTTTATCCAGTGAAACGTTTGTTTATATCAAGTATTAGCCACCAGACAGATGTTGGTGAGTAGCCTAACCCTCAGTACCGGGGGTACTTGTAATGCTTAATGTAAGAGTTGTAATTACAAACACTGCAACATGATACAAGTTGTGACCCAAGCTTAATGCGTAAGTGATATTGTTTCAATACAATTACGAGTAATTAGAGACAATCTAACACTGCATAAGAGCTTCATTAAAGCTGTAGATCTGATAAACTGTAGCTCGAACCTTACAGGTTTTCACTCACTTTTCACTTCTGCCATCTTGTGGTCAACAGATGTATTCAGTATAAGTTTTTTTGTTTTTGTTTTTGGGAGAATTAGATTTTATTCAAAAATGCATTTAAACAATAATAAATAGAAATCCAGGGACATTAATAATAGGTCAATTAAAAGTACATATATTTCATTGCTCTTCTATGTTTTGTTTTTTTTCTCACGTAACTATTTATGAACATAACAGGTAACGTAAAGTGAACAAAGTGTAACTTCAGATCAACTGAAACTAGTTTTATTGACTACTGAGATTAAAAGAGTGATTGGGCGATTACATGAGAGATTTCAGTAAGGTGTACTATATTTTATTTTATTTTAGTTAGGTTAGTGATCTATCATAACACATTAAGGAGATTAAAAAAAACATTTATTGTTTGAATTTTGTATTACAGTTGGCGTATTTTGAAAGTTGGTATTAGGTTTATTATAGAATATATTCTTTTGGTGAATGGCTCAATGGCTAAGACAAATGATTGAATAATATCTTAAGACTGTTTGTATTGCTTGCACCTGCAGCCATTATTCAGATGGAATGAAAATGCCAGTTAATAAGTGTTGGTTGGGTGTAAAGACTGTGGATTACCTTTGGTTTACTGAGGGCCCGCTGACAGAGATTGCTCGAGGGTGTACCTGAACTCTGTGAAACAGACAGATTTGATTATGAATTCATTTGCATGTTCTCTGGGCTGGCCCCTTCTTACATTTCAGTGAAGAAAATATGGGGGACCAAAAGGGAATCCAGAATTTCTCTGTCAGTGGACTGTGAAAACCACAGGGCTACTTGTTCCAAAATGGAGATCCCATCTAATGTTAGGATGTGTGACTGGACAGTGTCCCATCCGAAATAAAGCATATCGGCTGATGAATAAAGAAATAGGTCATGTGTATCTCAAGTATAACTGCCAAAATAAATAAAACATCTGTTTTACATACAATTTAGTCTCAAGACTACAAAGCGAGTAATTCGTTGAAGTTTCTAGGCCAACTGTTTTTGTTTCTTGCCACAGAGCTCATGAAGTATCTGATTTCTAATACACTTTTTTTTCTCCCCAGTCATTTGTATATGTGAGTTTTCATACTGAATATATATCATCAGCGCTGAAACCCCTTCGCCACACCTCCTCTCTCTGTTTATTTAAATATGTTTTTATGAGAGCTCAGTCCTTCTGTGTCTCCCAAAGACCGTGACCCTTTGACCTGCATCTGTGCGTTGCAGTGCCATTTTTAATACTCTGAATGTTGATCATGAGCTGAAGGCCGGCCGGCCCGTGTGACGTGTGCTGGTTCATGTCATAATTTATCACATGCTATTATTCTTAAACAGCCAAGTTTACTGCAGCTGCCAGAGTGGTAACTGGCAAAGCTTAAGAGTACTATCTAGAGGATTGTTTTGCATATATTACAGGGTTAAGTGCAAACCAATCTGGTTTATACAAACACAGCAATCCAAACAACGAATACATTGAAGCTGATGAGTACCACACCACTCAGGCCGTCTCCCTCGCTCGCAGATCGTTTGAGGCTGATTAGTTGTATAAAACACAGCGCTGACTTTGATTACATTACATATCGTTATGTGTGGACGATTCGTGCACTGCAGATAGACGGAAAGAGTCCCAGGGAAATGCTTCGAGACACAAGGTCAGTTCAACAATATGCATTTGATTGCATTTATCCAGGAATAAAATATCAGTGTCCACTCAGTAACCTATATACTTTTCTTTTTCATTAGGTTCCTGTAATGAATATCCCCTGTATGTGCAACTGAGTAGTTAGTGTCCATCCTTACACCGGATAATGCAAGTTCTTCTATGTCATATGTTTGGAATTTGTTATGGGTAAAGTAGTTCAGAAGGGTTCAAAATACAATCTCAAAAGTCGGAATGAAATTGTCTTGGCATTTTAAATGGAACACCTCCGTATGTCACTGAAAATAATCTTCCATATGCTCCTATATCCTCCGGTGAACAATGAAAGGGGAAGTATTTGTGGCTAAAGGACCGCTCAAAGTGAGAGCACCAGATAGCCTTTGAATGCAAAGCTCCACGGTCTGTGCTGATTTCCCACAAACCCGTCAGCTAAAGTTACAGATGCAAAAGACAGAATCCAGCTTATAAAATGTGTGTTTTCACTCAAAGATTCCGTCGAAGTATATGTTAATCCCACAAGCAATACACTTTCTTATTGCTGTCAGTGAAATATGTGTGCTCTCTCTCCTTCAACAGGGTACAACAGGGCTTAAATGCCCCCTGGGGTAAAAGGGACTTTAGGTTTTATTTTTACACACAACACTAAATAACAACAAACAACAGCTCTGTGCTGGTATATAGAGTAGTATTATGGGAGAACTTGCCACTTTTGCCTTTTTGTAACTATGCACTGCAAAATTATGATGCATGAAGTTGCATTCATTCAAATAAATAAATAAATATGGTAAGATGATTAAATGTGTTCATTTTTAAAATGCTGCAGATCTTAGAGCCCCTAAATTATCAATCCAAATCTCATGAGAAAACATAACTATTTTACATTTAGGTGAATTGGTGGTAAATTTGTGCATTTTAAATTCTCACAAAAATCTACAATTTTTAGATAAAAAAGTAAGCATAAAGTTATAATCTGTGGACCGTAAATATGAACACATACAAATAATATAATACAAATTCATGAGAGTCATGAGAGTTTGTTGAAGTTATATTATGTTTTGAGACAAAAACATTTTTTTTATGATTTCCAGTTTTGTTAAATGTAATTAACTCAACGGTTTTGTGCAAACTTTTAAATAAGAGTACACTTTCATGTTGTTGTGGTTAAGGGCCTTAAAACACAAAACACTGTTACTTTGTCAAAGGGGGAAATGCAGAATACCTTTACTTTATAAATAGTTTTTTATAAAGTAAATTATTTGTTAAGGATTTACAAAAATGGTCTTATATTTATATCCCAGTGGAGATTTGTGAAAAATACCTGTTCTAACCTGATAGATCAAAGATGTTCATTGTTACTTTACTCAAATCAGAATACAGGTGTTCTAATAAAATATTTAGTGGTTTTAGAGGTAATGGTAAATTTGATTAAACAAACATTTTCTACCATTTGCTTATTTTGAGTATGCACTTACATGTTTCTTGAAAATATATTACAATTATTTGTACATAGTGACAAATTAACCCTTGTGTGGTGTTCATATTTTTGTTTCTCAGCCGGTGTTCATGGGTCTGGTGGAAATTTGGTCAAAATTTGCCCTTTAACTTTGTTATATCACATTTATGAAACCTTGTTTGGGAACGACAGGGAAAGAAACACTAAACTCACACTCGTACTATTTGGTCTATGCTGTATCTCTTAACATTTTATTATACACCACAGTTATGGTGCTTTGTCAATATTCAGTGCATGAGTTGGTCATTTGATTGTATTCTGGGACCAGAAAAAGATTCCCATTGTGCCTTATGTTGGTGTCACACAACAGCCCCCTATGTGCTCCACTCAGAAATTAAGACAAACTATTAATTTTTTTCGCGAGAAAAATACTGTGCACTGACATTGATTCTATGCCAAGGGTCTACGCTCTGCACGGGAACAGACGAGTCTCTCACGGCCGACATCTGCGAGGAGCACACGGCTGGCCGCTTTGTCATGTTGTTGGTGCGGCGCTGACACTCTGAGAGAAACTTGGAGAAACAGCGTGACCATGTTGATTAGGGTAACCTTTTGGGCAGAGAGTGGAAATATACTGTCAGCTCATTACAAAAACACATAAACTCTCACATTCAATTACTCACTTAGCAATGGAAGATTAGTTTGCGGGAGCTGCCAACACCGTTGCCTTCGCGGGGTCAAGAGAGTGAGACTGTAATCAGAGCGGTTTGAGAACCGCTAGTGTATGGTTTCTCTTGCACTCCCTCTCTCGTACCCTCGGATTCCTCCTGCAGCCCGCTCTCCTGACCCTCCTGCTCGAGTCAGCCCTGAACAATGATAAATATTTACTCTAGTGCAGTTTTTCCCCCTTGGGTCTTAAGTGAATTTCATAGTTCATAAAACATCACACCGGTTCTTTAATGAGGGCTTCCCGCTTCTCCTACAGGGCCCGCGCGAGTCTCAGATTATGTGTGTTAAATTCAGGGCAGAGAAGTGTAAAGCCATCCGCATCGAATCCCACCCACTATGCACCAACTCGCTTTGACTCGTAGTTAAACACAAAACTACATTTTGTTATTTATTTATTTTTTTTAATTGGGTTCTAAAGCTGCAGTCAAACAAAACTCGGCGAAATTTCAACAGGAATACGCGCGTTCAGGTATTTCGCGTAAGGATGAAGAAGTCCACCATGGTCATGTTCAAGATGGTCGGTCGAAATTGTTTGGTTTGAATGTGAGTGTCAGAAGTGCTTAATACATCTCTTGACAATAGACCTTAGACATGGTAGCCACATTTTTATTTTTGACTGTGATAGATAAGTACAGCGTTCTAAGGATTGTTAAAAAAAAAAGAAAAAAAAGTAGCCTACACAAAAACATCATAAGAAGTTGAAAACTTTGAAAGTTGTGAAAATTATAAGAACTAGGGCCTTTGTAACTTACCTACAGTGTGTTCTGTTGTAAAGACTGTAAGTCTATCTCTCATAGCTTTGTTTATATGTGCATAAAATTATTAAATATGTCATCTAACCTTACTAAGTTCTATGGATAATGGACATGGACTATTTTTGTATGTGAGATTTCATTAATGGGACCGCACCTTTATATAAGTCAATATCCTCCTGCTTCATTCCTTGCATTTGCATGCATGTGTGTGTATTTACAGCATATGTTTACTGATGCTAATGTTTATTGATACTTTAATGCTAAAGAGAAAAAATAATAATAAAGCAAGCTCACTAAATCAATGGATGTGAGTGGAAACCCTCTCTGGGCCATGAATCATGCAGAGGCCCTGGCGTGAGACGCCTGCCACCCACCACTCCTCTGCTGCTCCCAGGCGTCCTTTTTCGAATACGGATCAAATCTGTTAATGCCTGACATTGGCTGTAAACCAGCTGTCCATCAGCGGCCACGGGGCAGATTTGTTATGACTGAAGGTAGTCTGGGTAGGCCTACAACAAGAGGACTATCCTTCTCTCGTGGTGCTGGTGCTTTGATTGCATGTTTAACCTAAGATGTGTTTTGTGAAAACTACGGTGCATGGTGGATATCGGCTGTCAGGGAATTAATTGGGGAAAATAGCTGAACTTGGGGAAGGGAGCACGGCCACTATCTCTGCCTCCTGGTGTTTTGTTTCATTGTAGTCATTCACTGTAAATGCAATATCTATAATTGGCATCAGATGACAATCATCACTGGGCTTCTTTAATCATAGACTAATTACGGTGCACAGAATACCTGGGTAGTTTTTTTTTTTTTTTTTAATTATGATTTTTTATTAAATAAAGCTGCTGTTGTGCAGCTAACACATCACAGCTGGATTTTGTAATAAAATACACTGTAAAAAACAATAAGTAAAATCTACTTAATTATTTATTTGCAAGTTTCTGCACAAATTTTTAAGTGACATTTAAGTATGGAATTAAGTAAAATCTCCTTAACTAAGAAGGAAATAAGCAAATTTGACTTGCTGGCCAGAGTTTGATGAGTAATTTCTACTTAATTATTATAGGCCATTTTGAGTAGAAAATGAACTCCTGATGTCACAAAACAGCGAATTACCAAACCTAAAAAGCAATCATAAAACAGAGCAAATAGAACTTGAAAACAGTGAAAATAACCTTATTAATTCATGCAGTGCATGATGGGAACAACAGGAACATGACTTTGATCCATTTCGACACATTTAATATTATTACACTGATTCCACTTTCGAATGATTGGCCAAGATCATGAGATTATTTTAATTTATTTTTATTTTATTTTATTTTACAGTTCTTAAATATGCATTCTTTGTTTCACCCATGTAGGCTACATGAAAGGCAGCTAGAGGGCAGCTCAGGACTCTTGAGCTTGTTGAATCTGAAAAGTCCAGTTTTAATGTGTTCATAATTATCCTAGGCCTTTGAGATGTGTTGATTGAATGTTTTGAATCTTACCCCACTGAACTAAATCGTTGCTATCTTACATTGAAACAGTGATTCATGATCTATGATATTAGGTATTAGTTTCATTGCACACTGTGGAACTAATCTTCTGGTTTTTAATAACCTTTGCATGTTAGATAACAGATTGCTTTTAATAGATAACATATTGCTTTTCTTTTTTTCTTCTTCTTTTGTTTTTTTTGGTACAGGACCATCTCTGGGAAAAGCACTCGGGGCTCGAAAAGTTACCAAACGCTCGCAGAACAGTTCATTTGTCAAGGTAATGTAAATCTGTCATTGTGATTTATTGATAATTCATTTGTTGTGAAAATGCTTTGCTTTAAATCTTTGTTTGCGCTTCATCTATCAGAGTGTCGTACATCATTGTGCCTTTGGGTTTTCTGCTAAATTCATGTTTCCTCATGTTATTTCAAACAGTTCTTGATATACTTGTTTAAATTCCTTGCGGTTTGAAAACTAAAGATAGAAAATTATATATCCCTTGTATTCAAGGCACATATTCTTATGTTTTATTATATACAGGAATTGTCCTCTGAAACGGCCATTCTTTTCAGATGTAAAATGATATGCGCTATGTAATTTTCTGGCCAGAGAAAACGACTTTAAGAAATAATTTCTTCAATCATTTGTCCTTGACGTGTTCAATATGTTTATACTGTACTGGGACAGACCTCTTTAATGATTTAATATCCCAAACAGCATGTTTAGTTTTGCCTTATTTTATTTTGTCACGTCACTGAAAATGACATTTTAAGCCCAAGCTTAGCCAGTAACTTTCAGTTATGATCTATCATCCAGAATCCAAGCTGCCTTTGTTGTTGATAAAGCAAATAATTCTGATTTATCTCTTGTGAATGCCTGTGATTTCCCCTGTCGTGGACGAGCAGAGCGCTTCAGTCATTCCGCCATTAATCCCCACATTGTTTTATTTACTTTCAGCTCTCACCAACTGGAAGGCAAAAGGCGCATTATGAGGTCACAAAACAACGACTTCACTGTTGGGTCTCTGCAACAGCCTGTCATTTGTGGCGTGCTTTTGAAGGAGTGAGGTGCCCTGAAGGTTGCGGAATAACACTCATACAAATCTGAGCGTCCTTGCAAGTGCATTAAAGGTCTTAAACTATCTGGAGAGTGTCTTAGGCCGAGTGTTCCCAGTGTGCTGCGAACCTGCTCTATGCCTGTTCAGTGTGGCCTTGCACTCCTGCCATTCCCCAGGGGCCGTTTTGAACCAGTGCCAAAAGTTTCACAGCGGGTCAAAAGTGTGCACTCCTCCTCTCACTAACCCACAGGAGGCTGCCCTGCTCACCCCACACCAGAGGCAGACCCTGCTGGAGGACTGAGGTTAGCACACACCGCTAATCAGCACTGAAACCAGGGCAGTGCCATATGATGGGCCCTTCCTGATTTCCAAGCAAACAAGCACGGTTCCCCAGTGCACAACTGTACAAGTGAACGTACTTACACACACATATGCATACATTCTCCAAAGATACAGCTCATTCATATTGCTCGTGTTTGTTTGCTTTGGCAGGACGCGTTGGGGAAAACATTATGCCTTCTCTAAAGAGCTGAACCTTAAGGGCCCCAAGAACATAAAGATGTGATCTGATCTCTGTAAAACTGAAAAAAAAATTACCTGATTTACCTCAGAGAGATAAGTGTGTGCTGCTAGTTGGCGGTCCTGACCTGGGGTCCCCCTTGCTTTTCAGTGGCCGTGTGGTTTTGGTCAGGAGGGACGCTAACCGAACGCAGTTGGTAGCTAGTGTGCTGGAATGAATGTGGTGACAGGGCTAGTAATTACCCACAGAACGAAGGGCAGCTATTGCTAAAGCCTATTCAGGTGCTAAGCTTACTATATAAAAAATACACACAAAGTGTGCTTGTTTCTTTAACTTGTAATTTTGAAATCATGATGTCGCATTGTAGGCCTAAAAGGGGTTTTGCAGAGAACAAACCACATGCCATCCCACTGAAATATGTTAATGATACAGGAAAATGTTTATGATGGTAAAAAAAAAAATGTATTATTTGTCTTTCTGTCATTCAGAGTTCCTTTCTGCGTTTGGAGGCCATTTTATATGTTTCTCGAAATGCACCACAGATGGCCAACACCCGTTTCTATCTTTAGAAGGGGGAATCCACCCAAAGCTGTCACTCATGTGGTCTAATCTCGCAGGGGGAAAAAAAGGTAAGTCAGAGCATGCAGCCTAATATAGCTAATACAGTTAATACTTACATTTATACAGAAATATAAATTGAGAACATCAGCCATTTTCTCAATGAAGTCATCACCATTTATTAGATCAAGAAAAATAACGATTGTGATTATTTAGGGAACATGTACACCTGAAAATATGCAGCATTTCTAAGAAAACAAGCACAGCTCTAAAGATTTATCTGCTTCTGGACTTTACTCACTGTTTTAATTTTTCTTGGACTCCAGCTATGTTTTTCCAAGAGCCGGGAACTATGCATAAAAAGGTCAAAGAAATAATGATTTGAAAAAAAAACAAAAACAAAGTGTGTATTACATTTTTGTACTAAATTACAGCCTTATGAAAAGCAGAGATTAATGGACTGCTTTGTAAATCTCACTGGCACTCAGTGAAGAAACACTTTATAAATCATTAGACACTAGACATGTGAAGGATTATTAGTGCAACATGCTTTGTTTCTTGGTTTGTGTTATTGCCAAATCTTTAAGTACATGCACTACCCTACTTTAATCTGTGTTTAAAAAGTCACCGAAGACGTTTAATATTATTATTTTTTTAGTGTGGTTTTAGAATGGTGTGCTGTTTAAAAAGAGAGAGAGGGGGGGGGGGGGCTGAAGACTGAAGGTACACAGAGAGGCGGACTGTAATTTTAAAATCACTAACTACACACACTATTTACTGTGAAGGAATAACAAATTGTTAAGAAACCACCAATGTCTTCAATGGCTGGAGTTTTTAGTAAAAAGCATCTAACTTCATGTATGGAAAAACATGCTGTCCTGAGTCAATATACTCACAGACTGGGTATGGCTGTTTATTTTTGAGAATAAATAGCCCAAATGGATAAGCGCATAAACACAAACAAATATTCAGCTCACACTGTTGCTCTTCAAGGCTCAAAATCTGTGTTTCATCAAGAGAACATTTTCAGTGTAACCAAAAATGACTGCTTTTACAGGCAAAACGCTGGCATGTTGCCAGCCACGCAAATTATATTTAAGTAGCTTATACCTTTAAAAGAGACTAAGCTGTGATTATTCATTTATATATGTATGCATTATCCCTGTCCATTCCTCACACACAGGAAAACACACACTTCTACATTTGTAGTTTTCATATAATTCCTCTTGCGCACCCTCATGTGGATACATTTTATGGCCCATTAGCATGAGAGAGAGCAAAGAAACTGAAATGCTTGTTTGGTTAATGAATTTTGACTTCTGGAAATCGTTAGCTTGTTTTGGGGCAGAAAAATAAATTTTAATAGTAGGCTAATATAATAATAAAAACATATTATTATTATTATTATGAAAACATAAAAAGGCAATGACAAAATTTTGAACATTCTTGGTTGTTTTGAATGTTATCTCGACATAAAAATGTAAAAAGCAAGTGCCATTGGAAAGAAGCGTGAGACATTTCGGTAAAATAATTAACCCTAATGCCGCCACTTGTTCGTCAAAACTTGCCTAAAAATCATCTATTAGGCTATCGTAAACATTTTGTTTAAGCGATAATTTAACATTCTGGTGAAATTTCTTTTTCTATTTCTTTCTTTCTTTTCTCAGATGTGTCGCGAATATCTGTCACTTAACAACATTTTTTTTAATCGGCACAGTTATTAATAGGGACACTGCTTACGTGTGAATTAGCCTATTTATGCCTACATAAATATCCAAGAGGGAAATTCTTAAAATATAAAAGTGGTTCTGTTTGGTTAATTTAAAAAGAACAGTTTGATTTCGTGCTTTGCACAAGTAAACTACTTCGTGTCTTTCCTGTGGTGATTATTAGATCAGCATGGCTTTATGTGACCTAATTGTAGAATCCATTAAGGCTATTTATCCGACCTAATGATTTGGATTTTGAACTTATCAAGAGATAAAAATGAGACATCCTCTCATGTGAAAGAATGTTTTCTAATAAACTTGTTCCCAATCAGTGTGTTATTTATTATTTACCTAGGCTAATGCCAAATTACATCGGGGTAATATAGAATAAAGAGAGAATTCTCGAGTTCACAAATTACATTACATTTTTACATTTATCTCTACATTTAATGAAAATGTATTCACGGTAAATTATAACAGCTAAATTACAAGTTTCCTCGGTTCCAAAAATGCTGATAATCATCAAATCCTAAAAGGACTAAATTAATTGAAATGCAGAATATATGCAACATTTTAAATAAATACGAAAAATCAAACATTTTCAGATATTACTTTAATATTGGCTTATGTTTTTTTTTTTCAAGCGACATTAAATGTTGATTTTATCAATGCCCAAATTAATCGTCCTGCCATTGTACAATTCTCTTTAGTTACAGCCCATTCCAAAACATCTTATTTAGGTATATCTTATTATGACAAAACTTAAAAAAATAATGTTTTCAGTAGGCCTATATATCAGATAATATACTATGCCCAGAATCAACCTTATTTTGTCTGTGTAAATTTAAATTAATATAAATAACAATATAATTGTTAAAGGTAACATTTTCTATACATCTGTGCAACAGCATGACAACACATTTTCACTCCTCACATGGCACTTTACAATATGTACATAAAGTCCGACTCATATTTGTGCAAGATTTCCCCGTCTCATATTCTATCTATCAGCTGTCAGAATCCACGTCACTTTTGCCCTCCTCGGTTTTCTCTGTGGTTGTTTTGGTGGATTTGTTCCATTTCTGTGAGTTTTCTGATTCCTCTGACGACGACCTTTTCTGTCTTCTCCATTTTGCTCGTCTGTTTTTGAACCAAACCTAAGCGAAGAAACATAATAAAATGCTTAATTTCAAGGATATGATAATATTAATAATAGTAATAATAAAAAGGCCGAGTTGGGTTTATGCAGTTTTATTAGGTAGTCGAGAAACTGTCAGGCCTACCGTTTCGTCTCAAAGCTCAAATTTACGCCACCGTGATCTGTAGTCGTCAAATATTAAATAGCGCTACGTTACAGACAACACACTAAACGATTTTGTAATGTGTAGCCAACATCTAGAATGAAGTGATAATGACAGTGCTAACACTGATTTAATAGAATCCGAGCTGTTGATATTACCTCCAAGCGAAAACGACGTCTTTTAAGCCTATATGCTGACTAAGGTTAAATGTAAATTTTGCAATTGCTAAAAAGTTTTTGGTGAATCTATTCTATATTAGGCTACGCAAAGTCAAAGTATTAAAAAAAGAAATGCTCCAATTAAAATTGTATTGGATTTATTGTTTTTAACAGTGTATTTTGTCTTTATAAAATAAACATTTGTATTAACTGTGTGGCTTTCGATAAATGACTTGTGAAATTACAGGCATTCAAAAAATAATTATAGGTTAAGTATGTCTACGCGTAGTACATTACTACTATATATAGGAACTTAGGCCATCCTTTTGTAAGTATAAAATAACCTGAACGATAAAGTGATTTCACTCACCTCTACTTTCTCTTCGCGTAGGTGCACCTTTCGTGCCAGTTGCTCTCGTGTGCCAACATCAGGGTATTTGGTTTCTTGAAAAAGGTTCTCCAGTGCCTCCAGTTGCTCGTCGGTGAAAATGGTTCGGTGTCGTCTCTTGCGCCGACAGTGTAACTGGTTGAGTAGCTGTAGTTCGGTTCTGGACAAGGTGCCCACGTTCATGTACGACATCATCTGATGTGGGACTGGAGAAATAAGTACTGAACCGGTGCTGTCGTAGCCTGAAAATCAAATCAATGTATTTGAGCACACTGCATAAATATAATATTTCAAACGCCAATGGTCTTGTATAAAACGTTAAATAAATAAATAAATAAATAAACAGTTCTTAAGTTGTTAAAAAAGACCTCCTCTTTATCAAGAACCATTTGGGGGTGTAGCCTATGGTATTGGTATTTATTAAGATTTTTGTGGAGACTAAATGTTACATTATAGGTTCGTTTGTTGTTTTCTAATAAACCACACACACACACACACACACACACACACACATACATATATATATATATATATATATATATATATATATATATATATATATATATAAAATTCTTAAAAATTGCATCAGACTTTTATCTTTAAGATGATATCCAAGATAAAGAGGAGTGAATTTCAACGAAGTGCATTAACAGAATACAGAAAAATTCGCTGCAATAAACAATATTTTAAAATGTACATATACGCACCACACAAATAAAAGTAATAAAATAAAAGTAACATACATGTAGGAATACACGGGTACTGTTGCGAGCCGAGAGTTGGTATTGCGCCACAGCAAGCGGGTCCAGTCGGCCCCTGGACATGAAGTTGTCCATAGTAGTAGTTGTTGTAGCCTATCCTGGTTCCATTCACCGACTGTAAGTTAGGAGCTGGAGGTCCGGAGTGGGAATACAGTCCGTTAAAATCGCCAGCTGCTGTGTACAAGGATTCCGTCAAGTTGGAGAACACAACCGGAGCATTCCGATGGAGCAGAACCGAGTCCTTGCAGCTGGGTCTCCCTGCCAAGATGCTGTCGATACTAAACATCCCAGCGGGCATCACAAGCGAAACGATATTTAAGATTTGGTGCCAACAGTACTTTAATATTCTTATAGTCCTTTTAAAGATCACAGGATTCCCTCATAGTAGCAAAAAAAGCGAATTCTCAGTGTGTTTTTCTCCTTTGGAAAGAGTGACCGAGCGCAACAGATTCAGTGACTCGTTTGTGGCCGAGCTGAACCTCCTGCTCAGTTTTATACCCCACTGACGTCATTGAAGGATCTGTGAATGACTTCTCCAATAAGAGATTGGCTGGGCTTAAGGTTAGCACACAATGGCGTGAAAACCACACATCTGTGTATTGAGAATTAATTTGATTAAGTTATTTGCTGACTTTTGAAACAAATAATTTAGTTCCTGCCTGCATGTTTAACGACCTGCCCGCGTGAGTCAATCAGATTAATTCGTTCAACAAAGACACTATAATTTTGTTGTAAATTAATGTCTTATTTTTATTTCCACTTTTTAAAAAGAAAATATGTTACGTATAGGCTATAATACAGATGTAAAATATTTTACGCGTAAAATAGGTCTGTGATGATTAGAGGAACGACTTCATCACTTCTCCAAACTCAAGAGTTCATACAGGTGAGCTTCGTTTTTATTTAGATTTTTTTTACATGTTTTATAACAGCTCGCCCTCAAATCACCAGCCACTCCTATCGAACAATTTATTTTCCAATCTGTAAAACCTGGAGGTGTTGTAACACTGAGTCAGCTGAACCAATTTGTAGCCGATTAAAAATTATTTACGGGGTTGAAATCTGTCCACCGACCTCCTGGTGACAGAAGTAGTTCCACAAGTATCTGTGTGGAAATATAAATTATTTGCAGGAGAAAACAATTTCGACATAAAATATAATTTGTCTATTGTCGTTTATAATTTGAATCGCGATCATTTTAGAAAATGTTAAATGATAGGTATCATCTGAAAAAGCAGGTTCACAACATCCAACAAAACTTTTTTTTATCTATTTACAAATATAAAAACAAAGTTAGCATGAGCGGAGCGTGTAACACTTTCCAGTGTATTTACTGGACTAATATATACAAATATATGCAAAATTGCACAAAATGGTACAAGCTATATTTGACAACTGTGCAAATGACTTTAACACACTGTCGACACAGTGTTATTATATAGTCAAATACTTTATTTCATTTGTTGTTTCTTATAAGTTCTTGTGAGTCTAAATGTTTTAAAATTATGGCATAACTTAAAGCGTAAATTTGATTGGCTCAATAAATAGCACAACACATTAAATGTCCATGTGTTTATATATATATATATATATATATATATATATATTTGTACTTGAAATTAATTGACACAGTTTATTGATACGGTTTCTGAACTACATCTATTTGTAGCAGATAAGTATAACGATGTTATATCAAAGTTTGAGACACATAATTAATTACATAGCCTACATCGATAATTAATTAATTACAGACATCGAAACAAAATATTACTTCACTAAATGGTGCATCGTACACACACACACACACACACACACACACACACACACACACACACACACACACACACATATATATATATATATATATATATATATATATATATTCTATTTATTTCTTTTTGAAATTAACCACTAAATAGCATGGTACAAAACCACTGAACTGATATCCACAGATTCCGCTGCATTATCAAGGACTATATCTTAAATTGGTTAATAGCGCGTGTAATTTGCAGAACGGTCGGTCTGACACGACTGTCGCGCTCTGTCCGCGGGAGATAGTGCTGCAGATTAGCGTGTTTACTCCATCACGAACAGATTGCCGGTAGGGAGGAAATCGCGCGTGTTAACTTACAACACCTCCAATAAGCACGCGCTCAATGGACATATTACTCGCTGTGATAAGATAACGACCATTTAGCGGCCCCATTCTCCAGCTCTAAACGTAGGCTACTTATTGCTATTACATTCCTTGATCAAATGAAATTTGCATGAAGGAAGATTCTGCTTGGTGACATTGGCCATTCAATTTATCACCAATATCGCACATTTGTAATGTTTGAATGTTTATTGGAAATCCAGAGGATATCCAGGCAGTGAAGCCGTGGCACAGTCGATTATTTCTAAACTATAATAGCTAACAAAAAAAAATCAATTCATGGAATTGCTACATTAGGTAATAATAAACATTTAGGTTACAATGACTGACCAAATGTATGTGCATTAGCAAAACCGGTTATATTCGCTCATGACTGACCAGTGATTCAGGAGCCCAGGACCCACTAGGGGGCCTCAGCAAACTTTTAATGATCCTTATATTTGATTTCATTTTTTTTTTGTATTATATTAGGCCTATTAATTGTAATATTAGTTATATGATTTAAATTTGTTATATGTACAAGTTGTCATGTGACGTCTTTTAAACATTAAAAATCCCTTAAAACTAAATTACTATGCAACATCCAAACATAGGCCTATTTCTTATTTAATTGTCCCTTCAGCTGTCCCAATTTTTATTTTCAAATGTAACGTTTTAAATATATGAATAACGTGGATTAATATTTACACTCCTGTTTCTGTTAAGGAAAATGTTTTTAAAAAAAACAGCTTTATTATACAGCAGAAGAACGAGGAAAACACATATTCGCCTAGAAGCGGACATGGAATACAGTAGCTAATGGGGGGGTTAAAAGGATGAGAACCACCGTTTTAGACTCGCTATATGTTTAAAAAATGTAAGAGACGAAAATGGAACAATAAGATGCTATTAAAATCACGGCCTATCAATGGTCAGAAGTTATCACAAGAATAAATGCGCAAAGGCAGGGACGTTTTAAAGCGTGGGAGTTTGCCATATAAGAGCGACGATTCCTTTTCAATAGCTGCCTTTTGTTTCAGTAATTGAATGTTTATCGCATGATTAAAACGGGAACAAGTTGCGTAAACCTTAAACTATGCGGAAATTATTTTAACTCTGTTAGAAGCCGACTTAGAAAAGATGCATATTTATACCTATAGGATAAATGGACACATACACATACACACACATATATATAGCATTACAAACCATTAGGTATGTAAACACTTTACCATTTGGCCGAATGAAAAGATACTTGGATTTTCAGCTCTGCTCTCTCTATAGCATGCACTCTGTCATTCAAAATAGGCACCTAGCATTATTATTTCCTCTTTTGTACATCTATCTGAACTTTCAAGAAGCACTGAAAGGAGCTAGTAAAAAGGATTGAAAAAATGAGATGGCCATTTGAAATTAAAAGCTGCGAAAGAGGTGTGAAGCCACCACTTACATGTTGAATAGCTGACATCAATCACAGGGAGTAAATGGTGGCTCTAGACAGGCCTAGACAGGCCTCTTCAATAGAGGGTCCGCACACGGGCATCTTCACGGCACAACATACATTTCAGAGCCTTGATCTCTAAAATCTATCATAATGCAGCAAATCAAAAGGGACTTTGTAATATACCCACATTTTAACTAGCATAAACAAACCTCATAGTGAGACAGGCTGTCAGAACCTCCAGATCGCCTCAAGCACAATTCTCCATTTCACTTTTTACATGTCATCATGTCTCAGAGAGAAAATATCTGTGGATGAATGAGTGTCAAGTTAGACAGATAGATATATGTGGACCTCCACAAAAAAACCATGTGTGCGTGTGTGTGTCCTGAATTTGGAATAGAGAGGCAGAGCAACAAACAGTGCCAGACATAAGTGTGTGTGTGTGTGTGTGTGTGTGTGTGTGTGTGTGTGTGTGTGTGTGTTTATTTCCTGTGTATTTCAGCAGGGACATAGTGGGGAAATGGAACCTGGCACTGGATTAAAAGAGTTCTTTGCATTTAATCTTTCATTCCATACTGGTGCCGACGAGAAATCCATATTTATTATTCATGTCATGGCTGTCATATGGCAAGTGCCTGTTTTACAGTGTGTCTTTTGTAGGACCCCCTGAGCTGAGTTCTACAGTGCTGAAACACAGGCATCTACTGGCGCAACAGTTCAACAGCCGCCTTGAGCCTCTGACAGTTGACCAGAGCCATATACAGTGACTTTTTAACAAAAAGCCTGTCACAAAGATCAGAAAACACTTTATCATTCACTCTAAAACTTTTAGTATGTTTACTATTGCTTATGATATTTTTTATTAAAAATGTTTTAAATATTTTCAACTAGATTTTTATGACACTGAAACAATATAGTAGTGCTTTCATATATATATATATCATTATCATATATATCATTATAGGCCTGCGTGAAATTAATAATTAAAGGAATTATCATCACAATGTGCACTGGTACAACTCATATCATTACAGAGAAAATTATGTTTTTCAATGATTTTTAGAAATATTTGTTGTTTAGATTTAGTGCTTTTGCAAAAAAAAATTATAAAATAAAAATTTAAAAAATGTAAAAAATAAGAACAAAGCTTATTTGATCTAAAAAAAGAAAAGTTGTTATGAATCATAAAACTAGAATTATGTGTTATCTAGATAACCTTTCTATCATCAAAGAGAAATATTTGAATCATCAGTAACATGTGGCACAGTCAAAATATTTTAAATTTGATTAATCTATTGAAATATTACTACTGCCCTTTTTGACTGTCCTTTGCTCATTTCAAACATTTTACACAATATTCAAAAGAATTTATGCCGAAAACCTGTCATTGTGCATCATAAAAGAACCTCTAACTATATGCTGCCTTATTAGTCATTATTTCTAGTGTGAAACTATCAGCCAGTCTCAGTAATTACTGATTAAAAGCAGCTGGTGCTTTGGCTGTACCACTCTCTGAGACAGGATCGTATGCAGCGGCCTGTTATCTAACCGAGAATTAAGATGAGAATCAGGGACACATTTGCACATCTTAAAATCAAACATCCCTCTCTGTGCTCTCTCTCCTGTCAGAGAGCCATTGTGAAGAGCTACTTTACCCATGCAGGAATCACAAAAATTTCAAGTGGGTGCTGAAGGACATGACAGAATCATAAAGGAACCTAGAATCAATCAATCAAAATATCAGACCAGCAAATGACAGAAATGAATTGAATGCAGCATATTAGTACGTTAACTCAGGCTTCTTAATGTCCCGTGACACTTTAATTTCTTTGAATTTTTCCTGACTCAAAGACATGTTAAAGCCTCTAGGTGTGTATTTACTCCTGCACTACAGGATGGTACTTGCAGTTTGAGTTGAGACTTGCTTTAGCAGGTTTTGCTGTTTTTATAAAATATGACTTTTCTTACGTGTTGGTGACATTAGTATGACTCTAAAAGGCTGGACAATACCATGGACAGCAACAAAGAGGCGTCTCTGAAATGCTTACCATTAGAGGGCACAGGTGTTCAAAGAACATGGCTACCACCTTTTCTTCTGTGAACGCATACGTTCAAGTAAAACATATTTTCATGCTATATGAACAAAAGGAGGATAGATGATTGACAGCCAAAATATCTGAATAATGGAAAGCCTTTGCAATACTGCTAAATTACAAATTCACAGTCCATACAAATCAAGGCTTCCTTAATAAAAACAAATCATATGTCACATTATTTCTACTTCCGGATGATGAGGGATAAGAAGAGAGGCAGTAAAACAGAACCATATTGTGTGGATCTGGGAGGGATTACGGGAGAGCACCTGGACCGACGACTGCAATTTAAGAGTAGAAACTCAATCTCAGAGCTTTACCTCAGCCTGCTACTGGTGGTGGTCTACATTAATCCATTACAGGTGCCAAAGACCCTGCCCTGGCTGATACTACCAGAGGAGATTTGTTTGTCATTCCTCCCTTTTGTCTCCTTTTAATTGTAATTATTTTCTGTAAATGACTGTAAATCCTTTGCATAGGTTTACATATCCAAATTACTTCTCCAGATCCTCTTTGATTTGTGTATTGTCACTAAAACATTGTCTACATGTAGCCTAGTATGCTTAATGAAAACTTCTTTTCTGTGGTATAATCTAAATATATCTGAGAAGTCTTGTAAAATGTTAAGATAACGACAGTCATTTGTGAGGCTATAAATTACCATACCTTGCACAAGAGTGGCTCTTTTTCATTTGGCTTTGGAAGTGAGGGGCGATTTACACAGTGCTGCCATTGTGATTAACAAATAGGTAAACGTGCCAGGTAATAATCTTTAATATCTACCGATGACAGAATGGAATTAGCCGCATATTTTCTCCCAAACATTCAATTTTCTTCCTCCTTGTTGTGTAAGCTAGGCCCTAATCCCGTCTTTATGTGGTGGGGTATTAACCCTATTGAGGCCTCTGGTCCTGGGGGCGCAAAGCGCGCGCTTTCCGGGGCTCAACGCGCCTTTTGTTTGCGCGCGAGAAGCGTCGTGCCAGCGCGCAGGTTATTCAGGAGCCTGAGAATCAAATACAGTATTACAGTTAAGCTTTGTAATAATTACCCTCATTAGTCGTAACTGGAGCGCGCAGCGGACGAATTTACTAATAGCTTCACTAATGTGTTGTAGGCTCAGGAAATCTATCATAAACATAATTCAATAATCATTGGAAATACATATTAATGCGGCCCTCAAACCGTCAGCGCTGTTGAATTTATTTACTCCTTCCTCGCCACGGTCATTTCCCACATTTCCATTTAGTGAACTGAATGTTTATCCTCTTCGCAGCTTCGGGGTAAGTTTCAGTGCCTCAGTAGCTACAAATAAAACGAATATATATATATATATATATATATATATATATATATATATATATATATATTTTGCTCCGTTTGTTTAAAGGGTCGTCGGATTTGCCCGGTCAGTGACATGGAGATTTAAACCGGTCGTTATTCAATTGCACCGTGCAGGTTAAAAATACAGGCTAATGTTGGGAACCTTTAGTCAACCCCAGCGCAATATATTGCATTAGGGTTGCTTCAGAATGTTGTTACTGGCTCTGCGGTGATTTTGATTTTATCGTAAACTGATTAAATCAGAACAATGTGTGTTTTAGTTCTTTTGTGGTGCTGCAATGCTTAAAGCGCCGTTTGAGCAGATGCAGCCAGGACATGGCATAGCTTTCCCGTTCAATCCACGGAGCAGCAAACAAGAGAAAATTTGATTGAAATTGGAATCTGACACATTCATAATAATTGTGTTGTTTAGTGGTTATCTAAAATATTTAAACTATAAATATTTAAACTATATATATATATATATATATATATATATATATATATATATATATATATATATATATATATATATATATATATATATATATATATATATATATATATGCTCATATTGTAAAAGAATAAGTCTTTAAGAGAGTAAATTTGGATGATATTTAGTATCTTGACTAGTAAGCAAGTACAAAAAGAATAGTGATGTTTATCTGAATTGACTCTTTGCCTAGCCCCACTTTATTAAAGTTCTTGGTCAATTCTACATTAGCAACCTCAGCCGCCTGGGATGTTCCCACACAAGCTTTTACCCTGCATGCCCTGTGATTGTATACTTATTATAAGTGGGAATTATAAAAAAAAAAAAAAAAAAAAATAATAATAATAATACCATAAAACAACGTTAATACACATTAAAAAGCGGCATAAAAGTGCTTTACAATGTAAAAGAATTATTTCAACCCAGGTAAGAATCATATCCAAATACTTTTTTACTACTTTTTCAGTATTATCTTTACTGAAAATCATGCTGTTTATGTAAGTATCCCAGTCATATGGGAAGCTCTTCAAAGCTGGTTTGAGTTTACAACAGTAATTAAGGGGGTGGTGCATAAGGAAGGGTTAACTGGCTTATTTCGAGCTATCGGTATACTTGTAACACAGCGTTACAGTTTTTATGCAGGGTTAATAACCCTTACCCAGTGCAGTGAAATGATGATCAGCAAGGAATTTGTGTATCTAATTGAGATGTACCTTGCCAAAGGGGGAATGGACATTGGCAGCCTTGAGCACACTGGTGGAGTTGAGATTTGAACTCCATTTGGTTTAATTTCCTCTCAAGTGAAAGTCGAGGAATATTAATGAAATATCCCAAAATCCATCCTGTTTTATTACTATTACATCAACAGTGAAATGTAGCCACTAGGCCTGTTTGTGGATGGAGAATTTGTATAGTGTTTCTCCATCTAGCTAAAGAGACCTCATGTACTTTCAGGGCAATGAATGATACTAGTTGAAAAACATTCAGTTGTTCCTGCAGTCAGCATCTCGGATTGCACGCCATCCAGACAAAATGACCGGCAGTTACTGAATTCAGTATGAGTTACTGTTACAATATGAAATAATCAAGTTATTTTACTTTTCCATGGATAACCTCAGGCTTTATCTGCTATTAATTTTCCCAGTTATATCAGATTTAATTTTTTTCCACAGTCTTATCAGTTTTATTTCGTTCTTCAATTAATTCTCACATGTCAAGTGGACAGCACTTAAACAAGTAAAACTAAAAACACTCCAGAAGCACAATCACAAATCTCTTGCAGTGGGAGGGCAAGTTGCAGATTCAGCTCGGCTGGAGAGAACAATACTCTTATACTGATCTCCAGACTCACTGTCCTTTGGTTTGCACAATAGGCTGCGGTTCTGAATGAAACCCATCAGACCCCACTAATCTGCAGCTTTTCTAGTTGTTCTTACAATAGAGTGATCCAGAAGACAAACATGTTTAACTTTTAAGCTAATTTGGTCTCTCTTTTTTTACTTTTCCTCTTTATTCTGCAGCGCTACAAAGGCTCAGCCGTTAGCGTGCAGACAAATTCACTTCGGCATACTGTCTGTCAGCATCAGTTTAAGTGCTTGCATAGGCGAGTCACCAGCGAACCCTCACCTGTATTCACACTTTCATTTGCAGACCGTGTCCTGCATGAGCATGGCCTGTTCTACAAAAGTGTTTTCAATCTTAAACTGAGACCATTGCTTTTCAAAGCGTGTCTTTTAAGACACCATAAATCTTTCCTTCTCACCAGCCGTTCCAAAAGCCTTTCTATAGAGTGACAGTCAGCATCCTCGAGTTTGACAATGATTGTTTTCAGTGCCCCCCACCTCCTCCTCCCTCCAGCTCTGCACTCTATCATTTGGAACAATAATAAACAACCACCGACGCGGGCAAAAAAGCCTCCTGAAATCTATTACGGAGAATAGTGTTGTTATGCGGAGTGCGGAGGGGAATGTTTTTCCCCCGTGCAAACATCAGTGTAATTTCCAATGCCAAACTGATTCGGGCCAGGCTTACCATGCTCTTATCTGATCCTTACGGGTGGTCCCCCTCAACCCCTCCTTTTATTCCAGTTGCACAGATCTGGAAATCTTCTTCACACCACACTTGGGTTGTGGTTCTCCCCTGCCAAAGAGCGACTGGAATCTTTTCAAGGGAAAAAAGGGAATACAAGTGGTTAGATTGGGGGATTAAGATCACTTACAATATGGACTGGTTTTTAACATGCCCTCTGTAGTAATGTTCTTCCTTTCATTTGGCTGCTGAGATGCTTGCTGAGGCAGATTTCTTGGTTTTAGAGCAGCAATCAGGCATTCTTCGTGTTCTGGACCAAAAAAGGCCCACCACGTAGACGTTGTCCTCAATTACAAAGGGGTGAACTAGTTTCTGGAGTTCAAGACAATGGCGCTCCTTTTGCGGAGCCCAAATTTAGACCTAAACGTGTATATATTAAATGACACACCTAAATTTGTGCATATAAGTATTAAATCAATTTATAAGAACTCATCTACACACACTTACTCACTCACACACACACACACACTTACTCACTCACACACACACACACACACACACAATCTTTTTATCAACTGCAAGAAATTTATACAGTCCTTCCAAATCTGAAATAATACATTATTCCCTTTATAAATATGTGTCAGTAAAACCTTATTAATGAGAGTTAATAATTGTTCATCAATTGTGGCGGCTCATGCATTTGACGCTGAAACTGATTTGAACGGCTGCAGCAATGCCACATATGTAATCGCACCGTAAATAGATTTTTACTCAGACACAAAAATGTCTGACAAGGAAATAGTCCTACAATATCACAACATTTTAGCACGTCCATATGTCAAGACTGGCAATAGAAAAGTTTTAAACACTACCTGATGTTTGCCGAACAATTTTTCCCCCCTCTTTGGAAATAAAAGCCAGGCTGAACATCAGACTCACATCATTTTTTAGAGTGCTCAGTGTAATGTTTTCTGCAGTATAGACTCACAAATGCCTTTGAGCTCCGAGCTTCTGGCTGCATCACAGTACAAACACACACACACACACACACACACAGACACATAACCTCCTTTTTCCACTTTCTTTTGGCTGAGTCACATTACAAACATAAGAATTTAATAACTACTCTTCACTGATGAAGAAACCTTCTCATAATGTTTATTTTTTCTTCTTTTTTTACTGTACCTCTTGAACACAGTTGTCTGTCCAAATATGCAATTTCTTGTCTTTTCGAATATTGTTCTTGGCTGGTTGCAGCCTAGATTAGATTATATTGATAGGGAAGATGTATTTAGAGATATAAATTCATAACCCTTCATTTGTTTTAGGCTTTCATTACATATGTTCCTGATTACTTTATTTGCTTTTTTGCTATGTCTGTTATTTCGCTTTACCACATATTCATGTGAAACCAAACCTGCCCAGGTTTTCAACTGCAATTAATTTAGCCAAGTTAGTCTTTCTGATTAAAAATGCATATTAGTTGTTCTACTGTAAAAAATAAATTACTAACAATAAATAAATGTATTCCAACAAATAAAAAACACTTTTGCTTTACAGTGAATAAAAATGATTCTAAACAAAAAGAAGCAAGTACTCGGTCAGGACATGTACAAATTGCAGCAGCTTTGTAAGACGAAAGCACATACACATTTTTTTAATCAGTTGGTAACAAAAGGCCTCTTGACAGAATACGATAAAGCCATACAGTAATATAATGATTTCATATGAGTTACTGTCTTCACGCTCTCTGAAAGACCATGTCAGACATTACAGTAAACCAAGCCTGAAATTTGGAGCTGATTGCGCAGCCCTACACCCACACTGCAATTTACCACACTGTAAGTTGATGGTAGAATGAGAAATGCCCCCTCCCCGCTTTAGACGCTAAAGACATCACCCGTGCTCTCTGTGGATTCTCCCTACATTTAAATTCAAGAGTAGGTTGAATAAGAAGCACCAGATGTACATTAGTTCTCAATCCTCCACCTCTGCCCCATGGAAATGTCTTAAATTTCCTGTGATGTTTCTGTCGAAGAGGTCTCTTTCAGGGCAGACAGCTTTAGAATAAAGTTTCCATCCCACCTACCATGTGGTGCCCCGTCTCTACGCAATCCCTCTACGTCTGCATTTATCCTATTACTGAAATTTACCAGGATCCAATTCATCTCAGCAAACAGTTGGAAAATATGTCATTTGATGAGACCTACAAAAGCTCAGCTTGTGGTGCCCATCATGTCCCTGAATCTAATTCTCCATGATCTGAGCTGCCAAATATCTTAGCCGGGCTTAATACCTTATATCAAATCCCTCTAAAAGCGTATAATTTCCAGTGATTGCTCACACTTGTGGCCTACTTACAAACACATCGGCAACCGGGTGGTGGAAAGCCACCACATTCTCTGTCTAGCTGTTTTCGTCCGCTGCCAATCTATTTATTTTTCACTTCCTATGAGGTGGCTGAGAAGAGAGTTGATGAACAAAGAGTCATTCTGCAAGCTTGTGTAACATTAATACAGTTTCATTTTCCATATTGCTGCTGGAGAAAAGTCTCATTTTCTCATTTCAACATGCTCAAAATCCATTTAGAGTTAAGAAAAAGTTTTACAAAAAAAGAGTAGAAATGCATTGAAATAAATTTGGTGTAGAAATAATTTCCACTGAGAAATTGCTAGTATATTTCACAATTACAAAAAAAATTTCTTGTCAAAAGTAATAATTTGTTTTATTTGCAATATTTTTAACTAGACAAAATATATTTGCAGATATTTTGAACTAGAAAGTTTGTTGATGTGCTTTTACATCATATAGTTTTAGATTCTGCATTTTTATTTTCAAACTTTGGTGCTACCGCTCCACCATGCTATAAACCAGTATAATAGCTATGTGGGAAAACCGGACAGAGAGCTATTACAGAACACAGGTTTTTCTTATCCAAAGCAACATGTAATATCTTAAATATAATGTTCATAATTGTGGGATTTTCAACAGAGTATGTATAGTGTACAGAACTGAAATGGTTACAAAAAAATAATCTCGGGCCAAATCATTCACTGGAAATAGATAATTGTGACTGAGCTAAAACCATAACCATAGCTTTCACCAAGGTATTACAGGCATAAGAAACCAAATAGTCCACCAAAGTTGTTTCATGTCTGAATTTCCAGGACAATATCCAGTGACTTTCTTTAGTGGAATGTCATAATTGAGAGTGATGGTCATGCCCAATCCAGCCCATGAATCTGTCACCCTAATACAGTTTGGACTATCATTAAATTATTGTTAGTGCTGCAGTTAGTGTGTGGTTCATACCGACAGTAATATCATTATGTTTTATTTTGCCTCCTTTGTTGTTACATCATAAATTGGATCAACAGTGATCATCCAAAGTAGCAAAGAATTGCAGATCATGGCTTTAAATGTTATTTCACAGTCCACATTTTAGTTTGCCTACAATGTCTAATAGTTTACCTAAGTTACCTAAGTGCCCCCCCCCCCAGTGAACCACAAAAAAGCCAACACATGCTCACCTCAGGATTTTGTATTTAGATATCATGTGGAATATTTTCAAACACATCAGAGAAATGATTCCCATCCCGAAGCCTAGCTGCATTTCAAAAAGGCCTTCTGTGAGTTACTGCTTTTACCAACTGGAAAATGCCTTGTCAAACCAACCAAAACAGGTCTCCATTTTAGACATCACATAATAAGTGAAAACCCAAGGAAAAATGGGTCATCAGAATTCCATAACCACACAGAGTTCTCACTCTCAGGGGAGCCATCATGGAAAGCAAAGTGCTGCCGAAAGTCATTCATGCTTTGAAGCTCAGGAATGATGATAGCTATGATATAATATTTTGAAAAATTCAGGTTTTAGCCCATTTTTAGGCTATTTTCTATTTTAATATATTTTACTAGGTAATATATTCCTGTGATGGCAAAGTCATCACTGTCACATGCTCCATCAGAAATCAAATATGATGATTTAGTGCTGAAAGGGTTAGTTCATCCCAAAATGAAAATAAATTATTCATCTTGAAGTCATCCTATGTGTATATGACTTTATTCTTTCATATGAATTCAGTTGGAGTTATTGAAAAAAAAAATTGCATAAATCACATAAATTAATAAAAAGTGCATTAATTCGAAAAAAAAAAGTGTCTCACATGGCCCCGGGGGTGAACAAAGGCCTCCTGTAGCCAATCGATGCATTTTTGTAAGATAAATATCCATTCAAAATGTAATAATCACTTTAATCTAGCTTGCACTCACAGCTGTAAACGAAGCAGTTCCAGGGGAATTACGCATGAAACATTTATTATTTTTATCAATGTTGGAAACATATAAACTGAATTCTCTGAAATGTGTTCATAAAGTTCAGAATCTAAACCTGGGTCTTGATATTAAGAAGCTGTTGTGGTGAGACTCTGTTTCACTCTGTAATTACATCATTGCTTTGCATTACTGGTTGAAGTCAATGATGTCATTAAATCTGAGCAGCTTCCAACATTTCTGCAATGGGTTTATTGTATAAGTAAATTTGTATAAGTAAATGTTTGTTTCACTAATTCCTAATATCATTAGCTGGCCGTTTTACATGCCTCTGAAATTCAATCAAGCCAGCACACTCTCTTTCGCTTGGAGCCAGAGTTTAAACTTGTGCCACTTTATTATTTGCCTGTTGAGTGCTTTTTAGAGCTGCAATTAGGACACCATTTTAATTTCTGTTTTCTCTGCGGGCCTTAATTAACAATGCAGAGCAATTTATTACATTACTGCTTGTAAAATGTAAGTACTTCTCCATATACTGAATGCAGCATTTCCCAAGAAGAGCCTGGAGGAGAATTTGACACTTTGCTGAAGCCAACGCAAAGCTTCTTGAGAAACTTTTTGTTTCCTTTTTATTTCATTGACTCTAGAGATACATTGCAATGTCAGAAATAGAGACATTTGCTTTACATTATTAGTAGTTTTTTTTTCAAGTAAACACAAGAATTTCGATACTCCTGGCTGCCTTGGGAGCTGTCTGTTAACAGATTAATTGGGTTTAAAGACCATGACTCTCTCAGCGACTCTGGATGCGCGACTGATAAGACACAGCGTCTATAAGTGTTTATGGGATACACAGCAATAACACAGGGGCCAGAAAAGCCCCTGATCTCTTCTCATAATAGCATTTTGCTAACTGCCTCTTTATCATAGGCAATTTCAAAAAGTCAGTTTTTTTTCAGCTGTGGAATCACCATCTCGCTATAAATTCCACCTTTAATAAAAAAGTGTGGACCATGTGTTTTATGAAGTCCAAGTTCAGTCAGAGTGCAGGCTGAACCAGGGCCCCGTAGTCTCTGGGTTTCATCTGATTTGCGGTGGCAATAAAGGTGCGGGGGGGGGGGGGGGAGTCCCTCCACATGCTGCCCATTTCAGATGTGTTTTGGATTGAAAATAGGATTAATGTGCTAAAGTGTGATTAGAATGGTTAAACACGATTAATTGGAACAGACTCGTATCGCCAGGGGAGCGAGGCGGGCGGAGGGGGGTGTTCCTGGACGGCCTCCAGTTCACCAAGTGAACAAAGCACACCAACTGTCCAGGATTTTCCATGTCTCCACTGGTGCGCCTTTTCCTTTGCATTTTCTCATAGCCAGCTTGTCTGAAGGCAGATTAAATGCAGCTGAGAATGTTGGTGTAGGCCTGCAGCGTGGGACCCTCTGGGAATAGGCAGGAACCACGAGCTTGGACTTGGCCTGAGCTGTGCTGCTTGAAAACAGCCATGCACCAAGGGCAGAGGTCCAGGTGGATCAGCAAGGGAGAGGGGAGTAATTTGGGGTTATTTAAAATGATCTATTAAACCCCTGAACTTTAATCAGGGTTGCTACTATACTGACAGGCATGATTTACTTACAAATCAAGATGACAGGGATGGGAGGGGATGGATAAGGTCAGAATTTGCATACTTGATTTTCAAGGGAGTGACGGTGGACGATCGGTGCGTTAACTATTCCCGGCCAAGCTAGCGGACTCATTAGCACCTTGAAGGCATCGCCGAGATGGAGTAGCTGACGGAGCGCTGGGCTGCTCTCGGGGGTGGGGCGGAGGGGGTGAGATCACGCAAGGAGCAGACACACTTGTTTGAGTTCTGTCTAAACACAGCAGGACTCTGACAGACACCTAAAGTCAAACTGTTTTACCCCAGACTCACTAACTCACAGAGCAGAGCCTGCATTTCAAATGTGATTAGCCCTCATCATCGGAAGGTTGAAGAAGTTAACTGTCGCGTAAACACTGAGCCAGCGACGGCGGGAGAGGCGCGGCCACGGGGCAAATGTCACAGAGGACATGAAGAGTGACTTCTGAAGATCAAGGGCTCTCGTTCTAAAACAAAAACTATTTAAGCACAAGGTTAGCAAACATGTGATCCAACACTGTCACACTTTCAAGAAAAAAAAAATTACATTTTAGAATTAAAGTTCAAGACACAAAAACCTAATGTATGCCTGTCTTCATATGTTTATGAAAACTTTTATTTATTTTAATAAAGTGCTTTTAAAAAATTAAGAATTTGAAAACATTTTAAAAAATTCTAAGATTGTTCTCTTTGTATAGCATTCCTTTTCCATTTGTATTCACTGAAAAAAAGACATTAAAATGAAATATAACAATAATAATAATCTTTATTGTATTATTATAATTTATATTCATATAAATTATATTATAGTAACTTATATTAAACTATATTTAATTAAATAAATAATAATAAATTATTATTATAATTATTATTATAAAGAATAACCAGTCACTACTCTGACAACACAAACCCAAAGTGTAAAAAAATTATTAAGCCTGTTAATTCCAATTATGGTTGAATTATTTATATAATATGCTAATTAATTAAACAATAAATTGCTATTGTTCACATATCAGAAATACATTCAATATATGATAAATCATTCAAATTAATATATTTGAAAAACATTATTAATTAAATAACCAGACGAACAAAACAAAAAAACAAATGAGTGTCATGCAAGATGGCAGCAATAAATAAAAATATTCTAATTCTTATATGTTCTAGTTGAACTGTTATGATTGACAGAGTGTTGACCGGTAAGCCCTGCCCCCTCTGTGTTACACCACACTCACTACTCTTCTGCTCTGACAGCTATGCATTGGAAGATTCTGACAACTCATAAAAATATATGGGTTCTGGCAGCTGCTGCCCATAAACAGCTGCTGAACCCTATAAAACCATTATGAGGTCCTGCTCGGGTTCAGCAGGAAACAGACATATCAATGTGTAAAATGAGAGGATAGATAAGGCAACTATGATTTAAGTGATGCGCAGCAGTATTTAGTATCTTTAACCAAATGGAAGGCGTTTTTTGTTGTTGTTGTTGTTTTATGTATTATTGAGTCTTGTGAATGTCCGTACTACCTTGTGTACAAGTATGGATTAACAAATTTCAGATGTCTCTTATTTTAATAAGAAAATAAGATATGTTATTATAGGGGAAAAGTGGGGCAAAAGTACAATATGCCACGTGGCAGATCTGCTGTGCATGAATATGCTGTATTTAAGCCAATAAAAACTTGCAGTCATAGCTGCTTCGGGTTCCAAATTCAACACCTTTCTTGCTTAAGCCTGAGGACTATACAGAGGTTTTGGTATGTAACAACATCACAGACTGTAGTGTTTCTCCAAATATGATCAAATGTCACGACTTAGCTAGTTATAGGCTTTTGTGTAAACCCTCTGGTTGCGTCGTCCTGGCCGAACGTTAATATGCATTGTCAGAGGATTTGAGGTAGAGCTGACTTAGAGGGAGGCTTTCTGATGCCTGTGTGTAAATGCCGGGGTCAAGGCCGCTGCTTTGGCACAGGCGACTATAGGCATATTATTATATGATGAGGGACTTCAGACCCTCGTAAAGTATCCACAGCATTTCCCTTTACTTTTAGCTTTGGGGCCTGGATTTTGTAAGAATCAGGCCCTAGTTCTTCAGTTATATGTGTTTTGTTTGGCAGATTAGTTTCCAACAATCTTATTTTAAACTAAATGAAAACAAAATAAAACAGAAACACACACACACACACAAAAATAAAATCTATCTACTAAATCCAAATCTAATCTACTAAAATCCATCTTACTGTTGTTGCCATATATCATATATGCTGCGTACAATATGCAAATTTTCTGCATCCATTGCAATGCACTCAGCCTTCCATTCCCATACTGACCAATGGTTTTTTTTATTCATAAAAACAAGTTATTTTAAGATCAATTATAAAATAAAATATAGTTACAATTAAGCAAAAACAGTCTAAATGATATATAGTCATAATTTCTAAAACATACAAATATTGAATAGATTAACATAAAGAGACAAAATTATGAGAAACGAATAAATAAAGAAAAAAATATTTATAAGATTAAGATAAAGATTAAGAGTAAATGTCAAAATTGTGAGATATACGGTCTCAGTTATGAGAAACACGGCTGAAATTATGAGATATAAAGTCAATTTTTCTAGAAACATAAGTAAAAAGAAAAAGTTGGAATTATAAGATACAAAGTCAAACAGAATTCATATTATTTGATCTAGCTGACATCCAGCTGTTACAATTTAATTTTAATCAGCAAAACAGGCTTAAAAGTGCAACATTAACTTGATTATTTCCAACATTTATAAAATTAAACATGCAATTCAATCTAGCAAACTATTACATTAAACATTTATCATGGAATAATAATTCTGTTTCACTTTTTTTTTTTAAACTCACATACACCAAAAACAGTATAAAGGCAGATATCTCTCTTCTTAGGTGATGATTTTGGATCATTTAGTGATGTTACTGATAGTGATGATAGATTTAGTGACAAGGACAAAATAGTAAAAGTAAGATGTGTGCTGCTTTAAGACTAGCAGAGAATCATCAAGGCAGCACTTCTTTCTGATGGTGAGCACTCACGCTGAGACGAATAGTAATGCACATTTCATTCACATATGCCAAACACCAGAAGGAGCCGCAGGATGCACACTGGACATGTCCTTTCAAAGTGTCACTTTTATTACAGGCCTGGCTGGCTAAGAAAAACCGCCCGCACTCAGCCTACTGCAAGTCATTTCTCTTCCATTTTCCACTACACACTGACATCTGATGGCCTGATGCTGGAGAGGTCTGAAAAAACTATTTCCCTCCATCTTTTTGTTTCGTTGTTTTATGGACTATTTTTCTTTCTCATCCCTCGCTTTCCATATTGAAGCGTATGACTTACTTGAAAAGTCAAAAAAGAGCTATGTTTCATATCCTGCTGGGATTTAGAAAACCTACTGGTGAATGTTAACATCCATAGGTCATGGCATGTACTATAAATGTCATGTTCTATAATGAAGAAGCCTCTAAAAATCATTGATAGCAGATGGGCATCAGTCCCAGGGAGAATAAATATCCCTCTCTTTTTTTCTTGTGGTTGAGAGAAACATCCCGCGAGATGTTCTCAATGTGCTTGCCAGTACGCTGAAATGATGTATTAGAGAGCAAAGAGACAACATAGCTAATCTTGAAATAACTTTCTCATGTTGTTTTGCACAATTTCACTGTTTCTATATATCAGATAACACGTGTTGTCAGGCCTCAGAGCGCACTACATCATCTGTGATTCAGATGTCTGTGAATACTCTCGGAGCACACCGACTGTTTCGTGTAAACGGCTGTTTGTCTGCTGCACTTTGATTCACTACGGTTTACCCTGGAGGGAATTTTCGAGGGAATTTGTGATGTGTTCAAAATAGATCTTTGAAAACAAATTGGAGAAGTGTTTACCGAATAGTAACGCACTTTGTTCATGTTCATTTTTCATTGAATTAGCTATACACACAGAAAATGTTTTGACTGTTCCTAGCAGACCATAAGTGCACTAAATTCATAATCACTGCTGACAGATATAACACGTTTGTTCTGCAGGCATAAAAATGACAATTTATCAGGCAACAGAAGTGTGTTCCAAAATCCATAAGATTATCAAATGCATTTTGAGCAAGAGTCTTCTCTAACAATACAGTTCCTTGCCTAATTTATAAGGATTCTGTATGCATTGGGATCATCATAAATAATTTAACAATTCCAAATCTTCAACAGCTCTATTGCTGATTTTTAGTACTTCTAGGTAATAAATATTCAAAAAAAAAAAAAAAGAAACTTCTGTTGCCAAATGAAGAGAAAATAAACACTAATATGATTTTTGTAAATGGCATTTACACAGACTTTTTAATGACAGTCTTTTTAGAGGTGCCATAAAAACTAAAACGATATTTAAAATACCATATTTCATTCATATATTTTAAATGAAATATATGTATCTTTAACATCTTGTCATGTGAACAACCAGACAATAATTACAATTGCTAAAGTTGTAGGCATAAGCTATATGTGTTTGATTCACTAAAAATAACCAGCTTAAAAAAGTCATTTGTTCAGGAATCAAACTGACACTGGTTGTGCTAAATGATTTCGATACACTAAAAAGAACCATTTCATTTTTTTATTATTATTATTATTTTTTTTTGGCAAACAAACAGGTCATAGTCATAATATTTTAGTATGTTTTTAGTCTTCCTCGCCAGAAGAATGAACGTGGCAAAAACTATCATTGAAAGACATTCAGTTGTTGTATATTTAATTTCTTTTTGGAACTATTCTGAAAAGTAACAACCTCACTAAAATCATATTCTATTTTAAAGAACAATTCTAAACAAAATCTATATTTTTAAATAAAATATTACAAACAAAATATATGATGTGTATCTTTGACTACACATTGTCATATTAACAAGTAATCAAAAATGAAATTATTAATATCTGTGATGCACAAGCTGTATGCATTGGATTCACTAAAAAGAAACAGCTTGAGGAATTGTTTCAGGAATATATATACAGTACAGACCAAAAGTTTGGACACACCTCCTCATTCAAAGAGTTTTCTTTATTTTCATGACTATGAAAATTGTAGAGTCACACTGAAGGCATCAAGGGCTATTTGACCAAGAAGGAGAGTGATGGGGTGCTCCGCCAGATGACCTGGCCTCCACAGTCACCGGACCTGAACCCAATCGAGATGGTTTAGGGGTGAGCTGGACCGCAGACAGAAGGCAAAAGGGCCAACAAGTGCTAAGCATCTCTCGGGGAACTCCTTCAAGACTGTTGGAAGACCATTTCAGGTGACTACCTCTTGAAGCTCATCAAGAGAATGCCAAGAGTGTGCAAAGCAGTAATCAAAGCAAAAGGTGGCTACTTTGAAGAACCTAGAATATGACATATTTTCAGTTGTTTCACACTTTTTTGTTATGTATATAATTCCATATATAATTCCACGTGTTAATTCATAGTTTTGATGCCTTCAGTGTGAATCTACAATTTTCATAGTCATGAAAATAAAGAAAACTCTTTGAATGAGAAGGTGTGTCCAAACATTTGGTCTGTACTGTATATATATATATATACATGCACTGAAAAAACAAACAAACAAAGAGCCGACTGAATAGCCCTGCAGCTCTTCAGGTAGACTGCCCTTCACTTGACTCTCAATTCAATAATTAGACATAGGGCTCACTGGAAGGGACGACTCCAGACCCCACACCCCCCTGCGGTTCCACTAGAAGTCGTTCCATAACCCAAGACTGAGAGATTAATTTAGATTATCAGCGCCATGAGCCAAACCCAATCTGATTACTCCACTTTAGGCTTAATAAGTAAAACAAACAGCGATATCTCTGGATCTTATCTAGACAGTTGTAGCTGATTAGAGCGGCTGATAAGGAAGGTACCACTCAAAGGAAACGCTACACCCATGTCTATTCCATGGACCCAGCGGGAGGCTCCTGGGTAAACCCTGAATGAGTTTGCTGCGGATTTGGCTAATCATCCCAGGCCTCGAAGCCCCCCGGACAATTCTCAAGTTATCGCAAGAGTCGGAGCACTTGAACTGGAGACCCCTACCCCTAATTAACAACCCACCGCAAATTAAAACCAGCTGCTAATAATTACATAATTAAAGTGCCTATGGGGGGAAAAAAGCAAAATTTCTGCAGCCATTGCCATAAATCTTGAGCTGTCCGAGCCCATACTTTTAACGTGAACTTTTTCCTGAGCAGGTTAATGCATTACTCATACAAAACACAGTGTCCCTTTGTATATATTTTTTTTGGACCTGTTTTATAACAAAAAGAAGTCATGGTTTGCCGAGGGCACAGGCTTTGACGCTTTAGCATCAGGATGCCACCATCTGCGAAGGCTTTTTTTGCTTTTGAATCCGATCCTCCTTCTTAAGAACACAGAGGAGGTCCTTACAGAGATAAACAAGCTGTCACTCCTTCTGTGGCTAGACACACCCAGAAAAAAGAAAGACATTCAGAAATCTAAGGTTTATTGTTGCAAAATTAGGGAAGGGTGGGGCAGAAAAAATAAAAACTGATTGATTTTGTTAGCACATTCTAGAAACAGCATTTGGTTTTACTTTTGATCATTCAAAGCCTGACTCCCTGAGCTGGAACCAGCAGCAACATGGCAATTATGCAGACTATTTCACAGAATAAGCTATAAACAACTGTAAGTGTATTGTAACTAAGGTCACATTGTCAGATGGACATAATGCGTGATTTTTCACCAACATCTTTCCAGGATGATTTATCGTTTAAATTTACGAATTATTCAGACACACAAAATATTTGATAGACCGACAGCTATTTGCAAATCTAGTAACTGGCATGTTGTCAGGATGAAAGGTGTAATTTGTTTTCAGACCACTTAACAGGGTTAGAAAAGCCACCGGTCTTAGCATCATCAATCATCCGTCATTGAGCGCCGGGGAATGTGGGTGAAAAGTGCTGAGCTGAATGAATACTGTCAGACAGCTCACTTCCTCTCTTTGAATGTGTACACACTGTTTTTAATGTAAAGATAATTTCAAGAAGTCCTCTGTTGTATTATTGTTGTATCAAAGGGTTTAACAATGATTTGTTGTGTGTGTGTGTTTGGCTGTATTCAAAAAAAAAAAATTCATTTTATTGTATTCATCTTTTAAAACATACCTCTTGTTTGAGCATCATAACCAGCATGCCAAAGCAACAGAGACTCATCCAGTGTGAATTTGGGGCAGGGCCATGGGTTTGACAACCAATAGAATGTAAGGGGAGAGCTTGGGAAACCTGTTTGAAAACAGTAGTTATTTCTGAATGACTTTGAGCATAAACTATACTCTTTACCTTAATATTGCCGATTTCAACTTGGATAATTGATGCATTGATCATAATGTCAAGCTTACCTTTCATATATTACTATATTAGGAGTCATGTTATTCTGTGTTTATTTAAATGCAATGTAATAACCTTATACATTGCAATGGACAATGAGTGGAGAGTTTGTGCATTGACCCACTATACCTTAATATTCCTGTATTTCCATTACTTCAAAACCATTTTCCCCTGCTGTTAAGATAACAGTGTCACAAAGTTTTTTCAAAATACATTTTGATATTTAATTTAAATAAAATTTTATCATATATATTTATTAAAACAAAGCACTTGTTTGAGCGTCACAACCTTTCACTTTCTTCCTTATCTTTGTCCTTTTGGAAAAGCTTAGCTCACTCCCACTGATATTCTTATGAGTTTACTTCAAAAGCAAGTACAGAACGTACGGCATGTGGCGATGAAACGTTAAAGTCAATCACACTGGGAATGGTAAAATCTGAAGCAGATTTCTTGGATTTACATTATTCTGTTCTTGTGACTTTAAACAGTGTTGGCCAATTACGAGCTCAATATGCACAAACCTGGCCATGACTATCTGAGGCCTTTGTTTTCCTTCATGTGTACTGTAAGGGAGTTTTCTGTGCTCAAGGGAAGCTGTGTTTCTAAGCAAGCATGTTGACACATCATTGTACCGATACACATGGCCATGAGTGGGGCCATGGGTTTTCCAGCACATTTCAACTTCTGACAGACTGAAGGTTAAGATGTTCTGAATTAGATTTGAATTACAACCACTAAATGCCCCTGTCACAGTTAATTATGCTTGACACTGGCCATATACATCCAGCTGACTGGCTCTTATAGGAAAGCTCATAGCTTAAACAAAGACAGACTCTAAAGGCATATCTCCTAAAATTGTCAAAAGATAATGAGCTAACAGAGGCACATTTCTGGTAAAAGAATGCTAATCCATATTTTAGCCAGGACTATCGCTCCACAAAAATGCCAGCAGGATATTCTCTCACAGCTGTGAAGAGGAAAACAAAATTGGACGAATCATGAGCCAAGGGCTGCTTTTAAGGTTTTGATTATAAAGATCACACAAAAACATAAACACATAGCAATTTTCTAATGCATTTAACATCCAAGTGCACAGCCTGTTTTGAGTTTGCTAATATTTGCAGTTGAGTTTCTAGCACGTTTGAGGGGTTGGGATTCAAAAGTGTATATTTTTTATATTATCATAACGTCTAGCAGTGATGAAAATGCATCAGGATTTTATTTCAGGGATTATAACAATTTTAGAGGCTTCGCGGAGACTCACACAAGCTACAGTGAGAAGTGAAACATTAAATCAAAATGTAAAGCTCCCTTTCACTCCGCTGTAGCTGTTTAAGTCTTTTGACACAGTAATTGCCCAGGGCCGTGCACAGTGGAACGAGGTATCCTTAAAAAACGGTCAAAGACATTGCAAAGAAAAAAAAATGATAGAATGAAGAAATAATTTAAATTCCTGTGTAAGATGCTGAAAATAAACAGCATGCTGAGGCTGGCATCAACAATTTCCAGGATGGCCTCTGCTCTTTCACAGACCGAGAGCCTCCCAATGTGACTGCAGCTCAGATCACACTTCCCGCCCGACCAGGTGTGAAGAACCCACCTCGTGCAAAAACTTAAAATCGTGTCCAAAGGCTAAAAGTTATATGGAGCGACCTGGGCACATGACCTGGAAATTTAATCTACTATTCATTTGTGTCCCATCCTTAATATATGAACTTCTTTTTAAACCTGTTTCCAAAAGTAAAAATGTCATTGTGAGATAAAGTTTAAAATAGGAAATTAACTGACACTAATATAAAAATGTCATTGTGAAATATAGTCACAATTCTGAGAAATAATTACAATTTTGAGATATAATGTTTAACTTGTTGAACAAGGCTGTAATTGTTAGATATAGTCAATATTCTGAGAAATAGTTGTCGTTTTGATATATAAAACCATAACTGTAAGACATAAGGTTGCTAATTGTGAGAAACAGTCACAATTGTAAGTACAATTTTAAGAAATAGATGTGAAATTTAGATCTTGTAAAATTTAAAGTCATAATTGTGAGAAGTAATTGAATTTTTGAGATTTAAATAGTCACAAGTGCAAGATATAAAGTCACAATTCTGAAAAATAGTTGCAATTTTATAAATATAGAGTCACAATTTCAACATATAAAGTTGCATTTATGACGGTAACAGCTGTGAGATATAAAAATCCCACTGTAACAAAGTAGCAAATATGAAAAATGCAGTTGTGGAATATAAAATATTCCACAAGTTGAGGTTCGAAGGCACAGGATCGAAGGACGCGAGATACAAAGTATCAATTCCAAAAAATAAAGCCAACTTACCTTTAAATTTAAGACAATTGCCTTTATTCGTTTCCTTATTCAGTTTTCATACTAATAATGCACTTTTGCAGTGACATACCTCAGATCTTAGCTGTATAATTTAAACTGAGAGCCTGGCCCAGAAACACCTCATTAAAACTCACAAGTACCCTCTCTGGTGTGCCAAAATGGATGCCCACTTCATGACGCTTAAAAAAAATAAAATACGAACCTTCCTCACCGAGCTATACACATCACTGGGGAACCACAGAGTTGACACAGAGATTCAGCTCCCCTGCTATTTGTAGGTATACATTACACACCAAGTGAAAATTAGGTTACCCAGTAGTGTACACAGAGCAGTGGCCCACGGGTCCAAGCCGACTCATTGAAGCATGTTTAACAAAGCAGCCACTGAGCTTAATATACTTCGCTTATTATCAAGGGTAGGATTAGGGTAGGATTTGGCAAGCCATAAATATATCATAGCTTCATTAAATCTGGACACTGTGGTAACATACACCAGAAAATAGATGATTCAACCTCCCAACACTTAGCAAATCCTAAATGCTCTTGTGCAGTGCTATGGGAAAAAAGGCCTGGTCTGAAAGGGCCTTACATATGAAACCGCTTAATTAGGGCTCTCAAAACTATGCCCCACTGTTCCAAGCAGGCATTAAGCAGTTGACATGGTGAGTTTGTTGTGGTGGGGCCTAACAGGGTTTTGTTTGTGTATCTTCATCAGCTGTTGCGGTCTTAACTCAAATGTTATCTGAGAGGCAAGAGCCATTAAAATCAGCTTTTGATGGCTTTTAGGATAATTGTCTAAACAACCAATTGCTAGTTTAGAGGGATTACTTTGTCTGAATCAGCCCTCTGGTTCATTTTGAAAAGCACCAGTTAGTGAAATATTCCTGATGGCCAAGTAGGTCTTAAAGGAATATTACTGTGACTTTATTAGTGCAAATAAGTATAAGCTCAATTACTGCAAAAAAATACTGGGATTTTAGAGTCACTTAGAATGAAAGTAAACAATTTTTTGGATAAAATGCAGGTATGTGAAGCTTAAGATTTTCTACATTTAAATATGAATATATATTAGTATAATAAAATGTGTATATTATTTGAGCTGTCAGGTATTATGGTCCTTTTAATGTTTACATCTTGTGGCTCTATTATCTTAATGAGAATTTTAACATGAATAGATGGGCCCCTTTTACTTCCTTTGTAACTGCCTCACTGTAATCCAGATATATGATGGATGTATTAATTTAATCAACATTATGCTGTAAGTGCCGTCCGGTAAGCTTAACTTGTACTGAATCCAGAATATTGCTTTAAAACAATTTTCATGGTTCATGCTTAGTGGCAGACGTTACATTTATCAAAACACATTTAAACATAAAAAATGGAGCATCTGCAAGCCAAATGTTTTTTTTTCTTCTTGTTTTTTTCTGTCTAGTCCATATTCCTGACATGTCACAGTTTTTTTATTCCATCATCCGCAAAACACATCGATTAAACTCTCTTCATGACAGATCTGGCTAATTGTCAGCCTATTGGTTTATTTAAGATATACATACCAGCCTTACATTCTCACGCGTTGCAAGCATACAAAATCAATTCAAGCTCTGCCCTCAGACATGCCTGCTTTGAGCACTTTACGTACAGTAAGAGAATATGTGCTCTAATAATACTGTAATTTTATATATTGGCTTATTTTTCTTGTCCTAAATAATACATGTGTTGTGTTAAGTTCAGCCAGCAGGAATTTCACTGCATATGTTTGCCTAGACAGAAAATAGACAGTCCAAATCTATCCCAGGTTGCCTCTTGGTGAAAATCTGGCCTTCTTAAAAGGAAAAATATATAGATGAAGGTTTTGGATATCAGATTATCATCAAGTAGCACAAGTTCCCCTGTATTTTGCAGCAGATTTTAGTATCAAGTCTCTACTTCAAAGTATCTCATTACACTTAGTCATGATTTCATGGTCACAGCTGCATTGTATTAGCAATCACAGAATCTATACATGGTGAGCTGTGGTTTCTTTTTTTGGAATGGGTGGAATATTGTGTCTTATTTTACAGATATCAATGGCACTTCAGCATGTGTGACTGAGAAACTCCTTTTGGTGCTCCATTAATGATGAATTGACATGTGCAAAATCAAGTTCGGCAATGAAAACAAGCCTAAATGGGTTGGTGTCCAGTAACGATTTGATTGCCCAAAAAATAATAATAATTCATATATATATATATATATATATATAAATAAAATAAAATAAATCTACCTTACCAGGCTGATAGTTCTAAATGGAAAATAGAGGAGTTAATACCTTCTCTGTTGGAGTGCAGATATGATAGCCACTCATGAGTTTCCAATGGAAGTAATTTCCTCAGCATTTCCCGCCTGGCACGCCAGCTTATACTCTTGTCAGTCTTGCGGTGAGTCACAATTTGTGGCGTAAACATGATACGCCAAACAAAATATGTGACGTTATCAATTTCTAATTCAAATGGACACATAAATTGCAGTGGTTTAATTCTTGAAGCATTCAACAATTATTTGAATTCATCCCATTTAATAATACATGCCTGATGGCTGTGTGTTCACAGGGCTCTCGGCACAATCACGCTCAAGGATCTGTATCGAGTTACTCATGACTACGAGCAAAAAGAGGACTAAATAACCAAGACTGGACTGTCTAATCACACTATGTGGGCTCACATGAAAGCCTGGGAGGAATTATGATTCAAACATCAGTTCTTAACATATTTCTTCTTTTTTTTTTTTTATGTCAGAGACAATTTCTCAGTATCTTTGAAGAATAGAAATACACATACAAAAAGGCTATAATCTTTCCAAACATTAACAGAACACTTGTCAAAACAGCAAATTAGTGGAACTAAATAAGCAATGCCATATCTCTCTCTCTCTCTCTCTCTCTCTCTCTCTCTCTCTCTCTCTTTATATATATATATATATATATATATATATATATATATATATATATATATATATATATATATATATATATATATATAAATGGAGTGCCCCATATCATAACATTTGACCTTTTTGTGGATTAACGCCATCCTCCACTCTTTCATTACTGCAAAAGTATACATATCCCTTACTTCATTATACTGTATTTTATTAATATTTTGCACCATTTTCAAAGTTTCTCTGCACCTGACCACAATGAGGTTTGACACACTGTGACAGTGAAAGATGATACATATTTAGACGTAAATTAAAACTGTCCAACACGTATGTGCCTTTACGTATTTACAGTGTCGTTTACGTATTATCTGGACGTAATAACAGGTTCCATACGTATCTAAATTTACGTAAAAACAACCTCAAATACGTACAGATAGAACGTGTTCTCTGACCAGTCAGTTATCCATAGAAATTTGCTCATGAAGCTGCTTTTAAATGCGTATCTGATTATTTTTTTTTTATATTTATGTATATTTTCCCTTTTTATAATTTTTTTGATAAATGTAAGATCCCTATACCCCACCCGAACCTAGACCTACCCCTTTTATACAGAATGTTAAAAGAATAAAACATAATAAAACACAATTTTAGTAAAAATGTAACATTAAAACGTTATTTTGAGCAACTAACGTTAATCCTACACCTACCCCTAAACCTACCCATAACCATTTCTTAAAACTACATAGCGTTACTGTTATAAATAAACAAATAACAGACAAACAAATGTAACGTTAATCATTTATTTTTTGCTAAAATATCAAAAGTGGTACCAAAAGTAGTTCAAATGATAATGAGTTCCAGTCGCTGTCCTCTCTGGATGTAAGTTTTTATAGCGTACAGAGCAGAATTTAATTTATTAATCCGTGAAATTATGTATCTGTCTTCTCTCCATGAAGGCGCACTGGCGCAGTAATGATTTCAAATGTCTATCAACTCGCTCTAAACTCAGGGCTGCAGAGAGGAAATGGCAGAAATCAAGAAACTCTACCAACCTCAGTGTGTATCAGTCTCTCCTCTCTTCCTTCTCTGCAAATGTCTTCACGGCTAAAACATCCTACTACCACAACAAAATTAACAGCCGTTGTGACGCTCGGACACTCTTCAAGACTTTCTCTTCTCTTCTTAATCCGCCGCCACCACCTCCTCCATCGACTCTTACAGCGGACGACTTTGCAGTTTTCTTCACAAATAAGACGAGATCCATCAGCGGCCAATTCTCCACACCGCAGACTGAGGACAACTTCACAATGACCGATGCACACTCTTTCTCCTCCTCCTCCCCACTCTCAGAAATGGACGTCTCCGAACTTCTCCTGTCCAATCATCCTACTACTTGTCCACTTGATCCGATCCCCACTCACCTCCTTCAAGCGATCTCTTCTTCAGTCATACCTTCGCTTACTCACGTTATCAACTCCTCTCTTCACTCTGGAACATTTCCCTCAGCATTCAAGCAGGCTCGGGTAAGCCCACTGCTCAAGAAACCATCTCTAAATCCAGCGCTTCTTGAAAACTACAGACCGGTATCCCTTCTTCCATTCATTGCAAAGACACTTGAGCGAGCGGTGTTCAACCAGTTTTCTATGTTCCTTGTACAGAACAACCTCCTGGACAGCAACCAATCTGGCTTCAAAAGTGGCCACTCAACTGAGACTGCTCTGCTCTCGGTTACTGAAGCCCTGCGACTAGCAAGAGCAGCTTCAAAATCCTCGGTACTCATCTTACTGGACCTTTCTGCTGCTTTTGACACTGTTAATCACCAGATTCTCCTGTCCACCCTCAGAAAGATGGGCATCTCTGGAACTGCACTCCTGTGGGTTAAGTCCTACCTCTCTGACAGATCCTTCAGTGTGTCTTGGAGGGGTGATGTTTCAAAGTCACACCACCTTGCTACTGGGGTTCCTCAAGGCTCAGTACTTGGACCACTTCTCTTCTCAATCTACATGACATCATTAGGATCTGTCATTCAGAAACATGGCTTTTCTTATCACTGCTACGCTGATGACACCCAACTCTACCTCTCATTCCAACCAGATGACCCGACGGTAGCTGCTCGCATCTCAGCCTGTCTGAGTGACATCTCTAGCTGGATGAATGACCATCACCTTCAGCTTAACCTTACGAAGACAGAACTCCTGGTGATTCCAGTTAACCCATTGCTTCATCACAACATCTCTATACAGCTGGGCTCATCAACCATTACTCCTTCGAGGACAGCTAGAAACCTAGGAGTTGTGATGGATCATCAGTTAAGCTTCACAGACCACATTGCTACAACTACCCGGTCCTGCAGGTTTGCCTTATACAACATTAGGAAGATAAGACCCTTCCTGTCAGAGCAAGCAACCCAACTTCTTGTCCAAGCTCTTGTTCTCTCCAGACTGGACTATTGTAATGCTCTCCTGGCGGGCCTTCCTGCATGTACTGTCAAGCCTCTGCAATTGATCCAGAATGCAGCAGCGAGGGTTGTCTTCAATGAGCCAAAAAAAAGCTCACGTTACTCCGCTCCTCATCAGGTTACACTGGCTACCAGTAGCTGCTCGCATCAAATTCAAGGTACTGATGCTAGCCTACAAGACGACCACTGGCACGGCACCAACTTACCTAAACTCATTGGTTAAATCTTATGTGCCCTCCAGAAGTTTGCGCTCTGCAAGTGATCGACGCCTTGTGGTACCATCCCAAAGAAGTTCAAAATCACTCTCAAGGACCTTTTCCTGGACTGTGCCCAGCTGGTGGAATGACCTCCCAATCTCAATTCGTACAGCTGAGTCTTTACTCATTTTCAAGAAACAGCTAAAGACTCATCTTTTTCGCCTGCACTTAACCAACTAACACTAGCACTTTTCCTTTTCTTGTCTTTAAAAAAAAAAAAAAAAAAAAAACCCTACCTATGCGTTCTATACTAGACTAACTGAGACTTGTCATGGCACTTGTATACTGTTGTTGTTCTCTTGTTGACCTGACTGCTTCTATTGTTCTCATTTGTAAGTCGCTTTGGATAAAAGCATCTGCTAAATGATTAAATGTAAATGTAAATGTAAATGTAACTGAAACACAACATGTCGCAATCTGTGACGAAATAGGTGAGAACCAATGAGCGTTCGATATCAGTGCCGTAAACCATGTCGTAACGTGGTGGCGCACTGGCACTATTTTCAAATTCAAATCGAGCGCGGGCTTTGACCGTGACGGACGCTGTTGCTGAGAATGAAGATGAAGATCGATTGATTAAAGGCTGAATTTGGATATGTTCCTTGCAAACATCTGGATTCTAAAGATATGGAGTACAGCAAACAAATAAAATGGATGTGATTTGTAATTTTATGCTATGCTTTTGTGTATCTATGGTTGTATGGTCAGTCATTGGATAGGAGAAAATCACAAAATGGTTAAACAATTAACGTTACATAAATTGTATTCATTTTAAGGTTTCAAAGTGTAGTCTCGTTTAACATTATGTATCCCCCGAAATGAGTTTGCAGCATGCACAGAAATGTTATTTCCTATTAAGTAGATGAGTAAACTGCTTAATAAATTCAATAAGAACATGTATTGATATGACAATTAAATATAACAGATTTAAATCATAAAAGCCACGATTTTAATATTAATACATGGGAATTCATATACGTTCACACTTTACGTTAGATTATTTACGTTTTTTTAGCTGCTAACACGTAAGTATTTGTACGTTTTACTGCTATAAATACGTCTAAATTGTACGTTTTTATGTGCATGAAAACGTAAGTAAATGTACGTGTGGTAGAACCAAATTTAACGTACAAATACACGTATTCTCATGAGATCACGTTGGCTTGAATGGTTACCACTGACGATGACTGATTATACAGTATATATTTGTGCAAGGAGGGAAATTTCATTAAGCCTCTCGAGTTCGGTGCCATTTTGCAGCCTCATTTTGGACAGAATATCCACTCTGATTGGTCGGTTTAATAATGAGCGAAGCCTTAAAGAAACAGTTCACCTAAAATTGAAAAATAGCTGGAAATTTCCTCTACCTCAGGCCAACTACAATGTAGATGATATATGTATTTTTTCATCACAATAGATTTGTAGAAATTTGCATTACATCACTTGCTCACCAGTTGATCCTCTGCAGTGAATGGGTGCCATCAGAATGAGAGTCCGAACAGCTGGTTGAAAAAAAAAAACAACCTTTAATCCACAGGACTCCAGTCCATTAATTAACAACTTTCAAAAAGCTGTTTTTACCATCAAACCCATCAACTTTTTTTTTTAATTCAGACCTGTTAAAAATATCAAATGTCAAACCTGTGCCTTTTTATTTTGTAGTTTTAGAGATTGACAGTCTGAGGACAAATCTGTTATCTGAAGATTCTTACAATCTTTTGATAGCAAATGAGTTTGGATGTAAATAATAATAAAGGTTGAACTGTTCCTTTAATATCAAATAGTAATACATCAAGACTGAATAAAACAGGGTATATAATATATTTCTGTATAGAGAAACTTAATTTTTAAGACCTAGTCTATCCGTGACATGAGTTGCTCTCTCAGACAGGAAGGATCAAAAAGTCTTATGTTCAACGAAAACAAATCTTCCACTCTTGTCTTCTCACCTCTCAACATCTGGAATAGGGATGGGACGGTATGAAAATTTAATATCACGATTATAGTGACTAAAATTATCACGATTATCAATATTATCACGGTTTTGTTGAAACGAGATGAAAGTGTTCAAAAATAGTTGATGCTCACACTGAAAACATTTCAGCAAGTTTTATATTTAATAATCAGCAAACAACTAATAAAACAAGCAACTCTATGCACTTAATTTAAAGAAAGATTAAATTCTGTGGCATTTCCTTCCTTACAATGAAAAGTGTAGAAGCATAGAAAAGCATAGAAAAGTCACTGACTTTCGCCATTCCTTCTCGAAAAAAAAACAAAAAAAACATTGTGCGCTGCGCTTGCGTCAGACTGTTGCTGGCTGGACATGATTTAATAGTTAGTTATTAAAACCGCGATAATCAAACACGGTTTTAATGATAATTCATTTTTAAACGATATTACTAACCTTCAGCACATTTTATCACGGTTATCAATAAAACCGGTTATCGTCCCATCCCTAATCTGGAATAAATAACCATTTCTCCCTGGAACCATAACAATACTGAACATAGTTATTCCTTGTTATTGGTGATTTTTACAACAATCTAAAATGTGTCAGGGCCACTATTCTCTGTTATCTTATCCACAAATATTAAAAAGGCTATGTTATTTAATTGGAAACTAGGGCACTCACTCACTTTGTAGTGAGACAATCTACAACCATTTATCCAGAAATGGCGTAGGTGGGAGAAAGTCTGAAGAGCAAGTCCTGGAAGAAAAGTGAAAGGTGTCGTTCAGCTGGGTGGACTTGTCCATCTGTGCAGGCCTTTTTAAAGACAAGACTGGGACACACGACTGCTTTGTATCACGTCACAACAAACACTGTTTCTGCTTAGGAGGTTCAACATACATGGGTAATAACCTTCAGATGAAAGGGAACACAACTGACTACAGACCTGATGTTAGGCATTAGAGGCTGAACCACTTCACTGAACACAACTGCGTGGGCTGTGAAAAATAAAATACCATAATCTGTGTCCAAAACAACGGATATGAAGCGCGTAAAAATCAGACGGTTGAGATGAGGATAACAGGTGATGATCACAGAGACCAGGCCAAGGTTTTCTGTTTGAAAAGTATTTGATTTAATTACATTAAGCTTAAAACAATGACATTTTTGGTCAAATAAACAAATGCAAATTTAAACAAAATTTCACCAGGCTAAAATGTGTCAGACAAGTCAGTTTCACACTTCCTGTATTCCTAAAATCACTGCTTTTTGGACTGGCACATGCCATTCTGACAGACCCCTGATTGCATCTCAGACGGATGACATTTCTCATTCGAGTTAAACGAGGGGAACATGACTGTTAGACTAAACTCTCATTACTCTCCTCAGCAAACATTGGGGGCAATTTACAGACACCACTCAAGACTAAAACACTGTTATTGCAAATGGAAATAGGCCCTGGAACCCAAATGATTCTGTTAATTATTTCTGCATATCGCCAGCCCGAGATGTCATGCTGTTCAAAAGCCCCCTGCTCAGACTTCATTTCAATATTCCCCAGATTGCTTTCGTGGTTCATGAGAGGAGAAAATGGGTGCATGGCCAGGAGTGAGAGGAGAAGGGAGGCAGACTTGTCTGAGCTGACGACAGGTGATGATGACAAATCAAACATACCCAGTGGCTCATCAGAGGAGCTGTGTATAGTAATTACCATCTGATCATGGCTTTCATCCTGCTCTCATTACTGCTAACTGTGGACATTATAACCTGGGCTCTTAGGGGATTTGCCTTCAGAAATATTCATATTCCATTTCTGTTCAGCATTTAAAAGTCATGAAATTGGAGATAACACATATGCCCACCTGCATTGTTGTTCCAATGTGTTTGCAAAATACGTCCTTGGTGCAGATTAATGGGGAAGAGTATGAAAGTTAAATTCTCTTCAAGGTGTATCGAAGCATTTTCTCTATATTGGCGATATGTACACATGCACACTGGGGTCCAAGTGTGAGACCATATTGAAAACATAGAATTCAAAATTGAATTCACACTTGTAAATAAAGAGAAGGGTGAAACCAGTAATATTATTACAATTACAATTTTAATACTGCATCTGGTTTTGCACAATCTTGTGGGGTTCATGCAGCTTGAGAGCTGCTGGTTACTAAAGCCAAAAGAACATACCATCTATTAATAGCATGTGTTAATGCATTTCCCATTGTTTTACACATCCATAATGTTCCCAAACAAAATCCACAATGTTAACAGAAGGCTGGGGACGATCCCATTCTAATCCGCTTACAAAGCTCTCCATGCATAATGAGATGAAGCAATTAGCATGAGCAAATTCATCCTAAATAGGAAGACAATGGTTCTAGTGGTGTTTTAGCCAGCTAACAACTGACTTCCTAATTGTACAAGTGAAAAGATAGTGTGGATTAAGAGTGTTTATTCTGACGCTCCATTAACACCTGAGCCCCTGAGAGTTAATCCCCCGTGAGACAGAGCTTTCCTGATGAACCACACAGACATACATATACTGGTAAGGGCCCCAGGTCCCTTGCTGTTTACTCTGCTAATGAAGTACATTAAGAGGAAGGAGGGTGCAGTGAGTTTGTATGACTCAAAACAGCTTGCTTTACCAATCGGAAATATTTTACACTCTTCATCTATTCATTTGTTCAATTTGTCATGATCTTAAAATATTTGAATCTTAAGGCTTTACTATACTAATATTGTAGATTAATTTTTTTTTTATATACTAAATGTCTTAAAATAAAAATACTATATATAAAATACTATACATACACTACATATATATGATTAATATTATTTTAAAATAATGTTACTGCATATGTTTGTGTATGCATGTTTGTATTTTTAAATAAAAATATTTGACATATGTAATATATATACACACACACACACACACACACATTTAAATAGGCAGCAAACAAGTGTCCCGCATTTTTCAAAATTAGCATATGTTTAAAAAAAATGGATGCCTATTTTGAATCTAAAATATTAAAATTAATATGATATGATATCAGTAGATTGGTCAGTAAGATTTTTTAAAAATGTTTTTTAAATGTTTTTGAAAGCAGTCTCTTATGCTCACCAGGGCGGCATTTATTTAATCAAAACGCTTCAATATTTTACAATATTATTACAATTTAAAATAACTTTTCTATTTTAATACATCTTAAAATGCAATTTATTTATGTGATGCAAAGCTGAATTTTCAGCATCATAACTCCAGTCTTCAGTGTCACATGATCCTTCAGAAATCATTGTAATATCCTGATTTGGTGGGCAAGAATCATGTTTTATTGTTTTCAATGTTGAAAACAGTTGTGCTGCTTAATATTTTTGTGAAAACTATTACACATTTTCTTTTTTTCGAGTCTTTGGTAAATATTTGGATAAAAAGAACAGCATTTTATTTTATTTGTTATATATATATATATATATATATATATATCTCAGGGATGGAAATGAACTTTTTTGTCCACCGGCCACTGTGGCTGGTGGATTTCAAAATCTACCAGCCACTCAATGTTTTTACCAGCCACTTTCTTGTTTTTAACGACAATGTGTAACTAAGTATGAAAAATAATACTACAAGATCTACAATACTTAAGCAGTTTATTTAATCTCAAGTCTCAATGAAATACTGACATTTTCTCTTTCAGTGATGCTCAAAAATGCTGCCTATCTAGGAAGCTTACTAGGTTTTGAAACAGCCGACTCTTGCTGAAGTAGCTCATTCTCTCAACTCCATAGCCCAACCGGATGATACACTATACTGTTTTTGTACGCATTAATAATGTTGTATTTAATTCCAAAGGAAATGATTCACAAGTATTTGAATGTGTTTTTTTTTTTTTTTTTTTTTTTTTGTGGTTGAGGGAACACGTTGGGAAAAGTCCCCTGTTCAACACTGTATCACTGAAAGAATTAATTAGGTTTTGTTTGTTCGCTCGAACTGATTTGCTGAAATCAAAACAGGGACGATAATAGGTGAGCACTAGCCAATGAGATTGCCGTTCGCGCCTTAACTCCACCCACTACCGGAAAACCCAGCTGTTCTTAAAAGCTGAAGTCTTCCATAGGAACGCCATTATTTTGACAGGAAAATACAACAAATAATATTGTTTAAATGTAGCACATCAATCCACCCTCTCTCTCTCTTTCTCTATGTGAGTGTGAAAGAATGCTACGGCGATTTGTGCTCCTTAACACTAGAGTTAACACTAGAGTCACTAGAGTTTTACGGCTACATTATACAGGTGCGTTGCACATCCATTGAGGAAAAAAAGCACAGATCGTCTGACGAAGAGTCAGAGAGTGTTCGCGAGTGAAAATATCTGTGCTAAACTTAGCCTCCAACTAACACACTGCCGAGTAAAATCAGAATTTATTAGCCATTGGCTCATATTAGACATCATTTAGTAGCCAGAAGGAAGATTTAGTCGCATATGAGAGTGATTTACTCGCAATGAATGGGTTGACATACTAGCCACAGAGCTAACTTCTGAAAAAGTACTTGAAGACTGGAAATAAAATGCATCCCCCAGACAGCAGTTATTTATAGACACGCGACCGATAATACTGTTTGTTAGTTTTCTTATTGTGCTGTTAAAAACAAGAGTAAACACAAACTGTCCATATAATCTAAAATGTTGCAGAATGCTGGAGGAAAATGAGTTTGTGAGTCAGTATTTGCAGTGTAGGCCCTTCTTTTTCAGGACCTCTGCAATTCGACTGGGCATGCTCTCAATCAACTTCTGGGCCAAATCCTGACTGATAGCAACCCATTCTTTCATAATCACTTCTTGGAGTTTGTCAGAATTAGTGGGTTTTTGTTTGTCCACCCGCCTCTTGAGGATTGACCACAAGTTCTCAATGGGATTAAGATCTGGGGAGTTTCCAGGCCATGGACCCAAAATTTCAACATTCTGGTCCCCGAGCCACTGTTATCACTTTTGCCTTATGGCACGGTGCTCCATCGTGCTGGAAAATGCATTGTTCTTCACCAAACTGTTGTTGGATTGTTGGAAGAAGTTGCTGTTGGAGGGTGTTTTGGTACCATTCTTTATTCATGGCTGTGTTTTTGGGCAGAATTGTGAGTGAGCCCACTCCCTTGGATGAGAAGCAACCCCACACATGAATGGTGTCAGGCTTTACTGTTGGCATGACACAGGACTGATGGTAGCGCTCACCTTTTCTTCTCCAGACAAGCCTTTTTCCAGATGCCCCAAACAATCGGAAAGGGGCTTCATCGGAGAATATGACTTTGCCCCAGTCCTCAGCAGTCCATTCACTATACTTTCTGCAGAAGATCAATCTGTCCCTGATGTTTTTTTTGGAGAGAAGTGGCTTCTTTGCTGCCCTTCTTGACACCAGGCCATCTTCCAAAAGTCTTGGCCTCACTGTGCGTGCAGATGCGCTCACACCTGCCTGCTGCCATTCCTGAGCAAGCTCTGCACTGGTGGCACTCCGATCCCGCAGCTGAATCCTCTTTTGGAGACGATCCTGGCGCTTGCTGGACTTTCTTGGATGCCCTGAAGCCTTCTTTACAAGAATTGAACCTCTTTCCTTGAAGTTCTTGATGATCCTTTAAATTGTTTGAAGTTCTTGATGATCCTATAAATTGTTGATTTAGGTGCAATCTTAGTAGCCACAATATCCTTGCCTGTGAAGCCATTTTTATGCAATGCAATGATGGCTGCACGCGTTTCTTTCCAGGTCACCATGGTTAACAATGGAAGAACAATGATTTCAAGCATCACACTCCTTTTAACATGTCAAGTCTGCCATTCTAACCCAAACAGCCTGACATAATGATCTCCAGCCTTGTGCTCGTCAACATTCTCACCTGAGTTAACAAGACGATTACTGAAATGATCTCAGCAGGTCCTTTAATGACAGCAATGAAATGCAGTGGAAAGGTTTTTTTGGGATTAAGTTAATTTTCATGGCAAAGAAGGACTATGCAATTCATCTGATCACTCGTCATAACATTCTGGAGTATATGCAAATTGCTATTATAAAAACTTAAGCAGCAACTTTTCCAATTTCCAATATTTATGTAATTCTCAAAACATTTGGCCACGACTGTATATATATAAAAAAAGAAGGATTTGCATTGCAACACTTCTCACATTAGTCCCCTTGTGATAAATCACTTTTGTTGTAGTATTCCTCATTTACAAGTCCCTTCAGATAAAAGCATTTGCTAAATGAATAAACGTAGACTCTCAAACTGACTCTCTGGACCACAGCACCCAACCAGCAATTCTTAGAAAGAGTACTCTGTCACCAACAGACAGAAAGAACCACAAACCAATGGAGTAAATGAGATCTGACTGATAGAGTGATGCTAAATGTGATTGCTGATTTGGGGCTGTGTATGTGGAAGCGTGTGCGATCCTTATCTCTTTTGCTGCCGGGGTTATTCCTCGGCCTGCCCTTACGACAGGGTTCATGGAGCAGGATCTAATTACACATGAGGAAGAGCAGGCCCGTTCCTGAAGCTGAACGGCCATCAGTAAACCGCCGCATTAATAACCCGTTAGAGTCCTGTGCATTGTAACGACCCAACTGCAATACACTGTAATCCTCATGTAAAGGGGAATCAAGAGCAACTGTACAAAAGAGGGAAACAAATGACCATATGAGCGCGGCACAGAAGGCCTGCTATGCATGATTTAGATTGTTGCCTGCTCCTGGAGCTTAAAAGAGAAAAAAACAAGATGCTGAGGTCAAAAGGGCGACTTGTGTAAGCGCGTGTGTGCTGAGTGACAGACGGTTTAGCGCTGGTTTGGGACCCGTGCTTGAAAGGTCAGTAAAAAGTTTTGGCAACCGAGCAAGCGGAAAACAATGAGCCCCCTCTGCATATTTATTCGTCATCCCTTTGTTTTTATAGCGTGGAGAATAAATGGCTCAAATGACACGGCACAAGCCTGCACATTGTCAACACAGGTAATAAGTCACCATTAGCCTCTCATTCCCACACTCAGCATATCAGCCCTGCCTGATCCCGACCCAGCACACTGGCTGCCATTCGCATTCCACCTACATATATTACCCTGAGAAGCATATGTGTCTTTTCAACAGCTATAGATATTTATTTTCGTCCTTTATCTACATTTTGATTAACAAAGCCTTGTTCAACTTTTTCCTCCTAGATTATTTTAGCGGAAATGGCCCAGGTGATCTGCTTTGAACACTTCATCAAGAGCGCTGTACTTTGGTAAAAATCAGTTTGAGACCATTTTTTTTATACTGAAAAGCAGTTTAATCAGCCTTGCCAGAGCTGGAGTCATGAACAGAGCCTCAAAAACTCAAACCAAGATCTGGGACGTACATTTTAAAAGTGAAATGTATATTTTGAGTGCTACCAAATAGAGTTGCAAAAATAACAAATGAAATACTACCATTGTTTGGATCAAGGGATCAAGGTTTGGCTCGGTAGAATGACTCTGTTAACTCTGGCTGCTAGATATACTAGCAGCAGCACGGCCACTACATCATGCACGCACGCACACACACACGCACACGCACACACACACACACACAAAAACACTTCATTAGAAACTTTTTTTTTTCATTTAAGTGCCTTTAGAAAAAAAAAACACTGGTCATGAAATCTGACAGTGACAATATCAGTGAATGATTCATTGCTCTAAATGATTCATATGCATTTGTGATTCACTAAAAACAACAGGCTCATAACAATCAATCTTCAATGGTCTTTCTGAATAGTAATGCAGGGCAAACTTTCGGCGTATATCAGTATTTAGTTCCATCTGAATCAGTGGAAGAAAGCACACTAAAAAGACATTCAGATGACCCAATACCACAACTTTAATAAAAATGTTAATTATTTTATTTTTCTGTTGACAACAATGTTGATCATTACATCAACTTAATATTATGTGAAACGTTTTGTAATAGCAGTAGTAACAATTAAATTGTCATGAAACTTTGAAAAAGAGGGGAGTGGATTTCTAGTCCGACCTTTTGAAATGTCGCAAATGTATCACTGATTATTTTTCTACCTACTTATGTGTTATGCTATGATTTAATATGAGCATTTATTAAAACAGAAATGTGTATTTTAAGAATACGTTTTATAACGTGCTCCGAGCATTCAACACATCAAGTTGGCTTCAGCCCCGCGATGCGGGAAAGCTGAACTGAGCATCTAGTTACTCGCGCGCCGTGTTCGGTGCGCACGAGAGAGAGCCGCGTCTCGCGGACAGCAACACTGAACTGAGCGAAAAGCGAAAGAGCTCAATTCAGCACAGCGGTGTTCTGGTGTTCAGGACACACGCAGAGACGCGTCTCAAAGTCTTCTTGCTTTTGTACTGACAACAAATACATACAAAATATGTCAAAATACCCGTCTTGGAAAGTGTGTTCGAAAAAGTCTGTGGTTATGTCTTAATTGAAAGTAAAGAGCTGAGAAAGAAATCGGATGTGTATCCTTATGATGGATGCACTGTCTCTTAAAGTGACCGCGCCTAATTTACTAGCTCTGCTGTCGGTGTCTTTAATGTATGAAAATGAAAGTAAATCACTCACTGCTCTTGACTGAATTACTTTGTAGTTTTAACAAGAATTTATCCAAAGTCAATCCAAAAATCAGATAGAATTGATTATATTGTTTAACTAGTGGGTGCAGGACACTAATTAATTTATGTAAGTGAGTATGGCAAAAAACTGTGAAATATTATACCAAAAAATTCTTCATACTGTAGACTACCAGTAAAATTTATAAACAAATAAATAAATTAGGGACCTGACCATGTTTTTCTTGTGTTTCTTTCTTTAATTGCTAATGTAACCTTTTCATACCACAGACTGAACAAAATTAAGCATTGCTTGCTTGGTAACTGTTCAACAAAGTATTGATAGTTGTGTAAATATTGTCATACTGACAGTTGTCTGAAGTTTTGGTTGATCCCATTACATATCTTTCTATCAAAGTTATCCGACATTATCAAGATGAATTTGTTCTGACACAGTTTAACCCTGAGTTCTTGTCATATTTTATTACCAATTTCTAAACTATAGCAAATAAACTGTGATAGTGTGAGAAATGTTGAAGGTGTCTGAATACATTTTGGTTTGATTGTGTATTTTATTTTAAAGTGAAGACTATGCAGTGCTATTTTAAATGAACAAAAACAAACTTAAAAAATTTAAACTGTTTAAATAGCACAAATAAATAAATAGAATGAACATACAGTACAAATTTAACTATTTTAAGCAGGGCCCACTTTACAACCTGCACCGGGGCCCCTCTAACCCCAGCACTGTGTGTACTGTAAGAAATAGAACAAGGCATGTGGTTTAAAAGATGACAAGTAAAATAAAAAGCACATCTGTATGCAATACAGTTTCATTATTGTTCATTATTATGCAGTAATTACTATACTATAAATAATTTGTGCGACCAAATCATGTTTTGCCCCAATAACTGAAAAAGTTAGTAGCGCAAGTGCCACCAGTGGAAAAAGTTAGTGTAGTTCCCTGTGGAGGGCACATAAGTTTGACTACATTAACTCTAGGAGCAGTGACTACATTATTGCTATTGATGAGAAACATCTTACTTGTCTGTTAAATTGGTACGAGTTACATTTAGCATGTGTAATGCTAGCTGTTGAGCTGAAATAAGTTTAATTGGTTCCAGGGCCTCAACCCAGTTTTCACAAACTCACAACTTTTTTTTTTTTTGAGCTATCAACTTGAACATTTGTGTTTATGCTAAAAAATTATGTTCTAATTATGATCCAACTCAATGTAATTTGTTGGTTGAACAAAGTTGTCATAACTGTCATAACAAATCTCGCTTGTGGATTTGGATTGTGTGCATTCCTATCAGAGCAAGATGGTGAGATATTCAATACAATATTTTTAATAATTCATATTTAAATTCATAAAGTCCCTTTTTTCGGCTTTCAATACCCTAAAACTACTTCAGATTTTCAGTGTGGTCTCAAGACTTCTTATACTCCGAGCATCATGCTGGCATTATGGGTCTCCAACGGTCTCAAATCAACAAACATTTATGATATACTGCTAAATGCATGTGTCTATTTGAATCCAATTATTAATTAGAAATAGGAATACTAGGCAAAACTAGTATCAGAATATATGCGCCAATGCTTGCACAGCTGATGTGAGGTAATTTCTCACCTACCGAGAGTGAGCACTCTTTTTCTTACTTCTTGGCAAACATTGATGCAGCCATACAGAATGTGTAAGCAGCGAAATGGATACACAAGACCGTAAAAAGACCCGCCGAGAGTGAAAAGGTATACTCGCAAATACAGTTCATACCTACTTCATCTATTACATAAGGCACTGTGCAAATGTGATTAAAACATCGGTCATGGTTGCCGAGTCCATCCAAACCCAAGCGGCCTCCAAACACTCTTAAACGGGAGGCAAAAGCTCTCCTTGGGTTAGGAAAATACTGAGGTCATCACAGCGAAGCCCACACTTACACTGTGGCCTGTGACCGGCTTTTCACACAGTATTAGTAGCCGCAGCCCTTCAGCTCATAAAACAATCTAATAACATCATTTCTTTTTTCAGGATCTGGAAACGCATATAGATCCAGCATAAAGAACACATAAGCCACAAATTAATGACCATACCATAACTTTATTGTAGATATACTCAGCTACAATTACTCAAAAAAGAGGGGGAAACAGAATTTCTAAAAGTTTTTGTGATCCATAAGGTGCAGAATGGAAACCACTGCAGCACTGATACAGTATGATGAGAAATAGTCACTTAAATACACATCCCTTAAAAATACAGAAATTGCGCTGCAGTTTGTGGCCCATAATTCCCCATTTAAAATCCCCGTCCTGTTAGTGCTCTACGGTGCTCAACATTCCCATAAACCCCTTCAAGAGGAGCTTGTCACTCATTTCAGTCCCACTATGTTGTCATTGAACACCTTGCTGCTGCTAAGAGTGCATTTGACTTTAAATTGGGCATTTTTCCTTAGTAAAAAAAAAAAAAAAAAAAAAGATATTTTGCTATGAAATAAAGCCCTTTTAAATAAATGCTAGGGCTGATTTAATCATATCTATATAATGCATTTAGTCTAAAAAGGAAATACAAGGTGGGTGAGAGGGAGAGTTTTCACTGACATGCACTAATACATCTGGATTTCTATGATCAATAACTGATATGGATGGGAAGTGGGTGCTGGATGAGGGACACTGCCATCCCAACATATTAAAAATCATGCCAGTCGAAGGACTTGATGGGTTACATTACAATTCCATATTCAAAGTATTACATTAAGGCAGGACATGAATGTACACATAGGACACATATTTAGCCCCAGATTGTAGAGATTCGAAACTACTTTTCTACAGTGTATTTTCTCTGATGATATCCTGCAGGCACATTGTATCACTCCGATCACTTTTAAATACATTGGTAAAATACCAGCGATGCAAACAGCAGCAAGGCCAAAACCACAAGTTATTCCTTTAAACGTTACGGCATCATATATACATGTTTTGTATTTTTTTTTATCGTTCTGACATGAGGTAAAGTATGGCGCCCGAGTGCAATGCTTATTTGTGCTACATGTTTAAAAAGAAAACAGAAAACAACACACAAAAATTATTCTCCACCATGAAGGAAAATACAATCTGCAGCATATGATACGATGGAGGACCACTTTAAGAAAACACTCCCACAGATGGTGAAAGACTCCAATTCGGTCCTTTTTTTATAAAATGATATCTGTTCTGTGGGAGTAGCTCTGGCATGATGATCGATTATTGGTAGTGAGAAAAAAAAAAAATCTCCATACCCATGCGGTGGCACCATATGTGTGATTTCACATTCTCTGAAAGTTATAAACCAACGGTGAGAAAGAAGAAAGCTTAAACAGAACATGACAGAATAAAGTGTGCGCCTTTCAGAGGCTCAAAAAAACAAAAACAAAAAAACTTTACAAGCTAAAAAAAAAAGAAACACAAACAAACAAAAGGTTGCAATAGTCTGAGGGTTACGGGTTACAGAAACAGTGTCATAATGCAGGGCCAGCACACATTGACCCTGATACACAAACTCACGCCATTGGTTGAGGGAATATGGAAACCCATTCATTTCCAATGACTTTCAATACTCAGCTCTGGAGATGTGACTGAGATCATGTAAAGAGGGTCACTCAACTCTTGCTAAAATAGAACCAGATTGCACTCACTCTCAAGACCAGGCTACATCAGTTGGAGCCCAAATCATTCATGAAATCTTGGCTGTATCAGGCTAGAACTAAGTTTTAACAGCCTATGAGATACAGAAGCAGAAAAATGCTAAACTTTCATGCCACAACAAACTAAAACTGGAAGGCAATATCCAGTAGGAAGCATGGCACCAAAAGTCCTTAAACATATATAAACCATAATGCAAAGAACTGCTACAGTAGCAAAGAATGAGAGAGTTTGGATGTTTCTCCATTGTTACAGGATTGAAAGGCACCACTTTAGAGCAAACTCCATTAAAAAAGAAATGCAAATTTAATGTCAGTGGGAAAGTTTTCTAGTGCAAATAGTCATGAGAATATATATTTATCCCCCTGTAAGGTGCTGACGAGCATATACAATACTGTGCCTCAATGCCATTAGGATTTGTAAAAAGGCATATTCCACAAATATATTAATCAATGTTGTATGATAACGCCAAACTATTCGCAAGGGTCTTCTGAGGTAGCAATGCCTGGGATTATGTAACTTCAAGAATAGTTTGTCCGTAACATAACTGAAGTATAGACAGAACAAGGAGGGGGAAGTTAGGTAGCTTTTAAGATTTTAAAATTTGCATCCTTATTTCTGGGGTAATGACAGATAAGGGTGTCAGTTTCTTTGGGGAAAAAAACAAATAAATTGTAATTAGAGTTGGTAAAAGACAAAAGAGAGATGCATGGCCTATAAGAACGTATCAGAGTGCAATCTATCGATTTTCTCAAGTGTTAAGTAACCCTTCTGATCAGATGCATAATTATTTTCATGTGAAGCAAAATCCATGCTCATCAGAGAGGCATCAAGGTTATGTGCGGAGAACGTTTCTGTTTAGTTTTTTTTTTCTCAACATTTCCCCTTCAAGCATAAAAACCAAAAGAATAACAAATGGGGAAACAATTTCTACAGCTTGACAAGCTGACAGAACAGAAAATCAACCCAATGGAGTTCAAAAAGGTAAAATTAAGAGGTAATACAGTTACAGTGCAAAAAGATGAGAAATTCAAGCTTAAACATAGCACCAAAAAAAAAAAAATGCATGCAATTAACTGAGGTATTCAAGTGAAGAATGCCTATTAAAATGAAAACATTTAGGCTAGACAAGAGGCTACAACACATTTACACTAAAATAAAGGCTGGTTACCACATCTCCAAATGTGTGAATGTTGAGGGATTGATTTAACAGGTACAACGCTGCATCAGTATCGACTTTGGTAAGCGATGCACATGAAGTCATCTAGCGAAATATCGGTTTGTCCTAAAGACGGTACGTAAAGGTGCTTTGTGTCTTACAGAATTATCCGATCCTATTTTTCTTTTCCATTTTTTTAATATAAAATCTGCAGCATATTTTCCCAGGTGATGTGTCCTCCTGTTTATTGTTCGTGTCATTATATCAAAACTAAGTCAGTCAAGTCAGTCTATGGAGATATCTAATATTCATAAAGACAACTAAATATCATCAATATCAGTATCAAAATACATTACTGAAACCCAAGTATCAACGAATATGTCATAATAAACATTTAATCTCATTTTTGTTTTTATATAACATAGTTCTATGACGTCTATACAACCCATCCGGTTGGCTACACGAACATACACATCCTCAAGTGCCGTTTACAAGTATGTTGATTACAGTAATCAGGAATGTCAAATTCCTATCCATCTTAAGGATGCGAGGGCATTTCTCTCTCAATTCAGTTTCGACTGAGAATATATCATCTTAAAATAGATAAAAACACTTCACACCAACACCATCTTTCTTTCCATGTGCCCTTCCTGCCAAACGGCAGCTAAACAGGCACTAGTGCACAGACTGAGGAATTTTGTGTTTTGATGTCACTGTTTTTTTTTTCTTATTTAGTTGATGCCTTGGAGTTTAAACTATGTACACTGTAATACTACCGATAAGCTTTTAAGCTTTTTTTGTTTAACCACTACCACAAAGCAGAGCATATAACTTTTTTAATGTTAATAAAAATGGGGGGGCGGTGACCTTTTTCTTAACACTTGCAATACAAAAAAAGCACTCGTGATCAAACAAAGCTGGGGAGAAAAAAAGATTGTGTTTGCGCACGTAAAGAATAAAATGAAATATGAACCCTACGTGAATTATGACGAAATCTTTTGACTCGATTCATTTGAGTTTGACAACCCCAGTGAGAACACAGTCGGCCACGATTCTTCACTCGGTCGTAAACTAGTGCCGAGAGGGTTCTTCTGTGTTTTTGACTGGTGCGTTGGGGTGTCTGCTGTCTGAAGCTCAGTTGTTTTGGACCTGAGGTTGATTGGCTTTGAGACTGCGCAGGGCTCGGCGGGCGGCCGCTGACTTGGCTATCCGGTAGCTGCGTCCCACGCCTTTGAACTTGCCTTTGCCCACCACTTCCACCGTCACCCGTACTTTTCCATCGTAGGTTCTCTCAGCAGGGCTATCGGAGTCAGAAAAAAAAAAAACCCACATAAATATGACTACGACTATCTACAAAAGGACAAACAATGACACAATAACAATAAATGTTCATGCAAGATAGATAACTACAAAAACTGTTTAAATAAATATATAAATTAAAATAAAATAAAATTAAATTCAACCATCAAGAATACCATATAGTATGTGGTTTAGTGGTAGCTAAATATAGTATTTTGTTTTTAATTATATACACACACACACACACACACACATATATACAGTCGTTGCCAAAAGTTTTGAGAATTACATAAATATTAGTTTTCAAAAAGTTTGCCGCGAAAATGCTTTTAGATCTTTGTTTCAGTTGTTCACGTGATGTACTGAAATATAATTACAAGCACTTCATACGTTTCAAAGGCTTTTATCGACAATTACATGACATTTATGCAAAGAGTCAGTATTTGCAGTGTTGGCCCTTCTTTTTCAGGACCTCAGCAATTCGACTGGGCATGCTCTCAATCAACTTCTGGGCCAAATCCTGACTGATAGCAACCCATTCTTTCATAATCACTTCTTGGAGTTTGTCAGAATTAGTAGGTTTTTGTTTGTCCACCCGCCTCTTGAGGATTGACCACAAGTTCTCAATGGGATTAAGATCTGGGGAGTTTCCAGGCCATGGACCCAAAATTTCAACATTCTGGTCCCAGAGCCACTTAGTTATCACTTTTGCCTTATGGCACGGTCCTCCATCGTGATGGAAAATGCACTGTTCTTCACCAAACTGTTGTTGGATTGTTGGAAGAAGTTGCTGTTGGAGGGTGTTTTGGTACCATTCTTTATTCATGGCTGTGTTTTTGGGCAGAATTGTGAGTGAGCCCACTCCCTTGGATGAGAAGCAACCCCACGCATGAATGGTGTCAGGATGCTTTACTGTTGGCATGACACAGGACTGATGGTAGCGCTCACCTTTTCTTCTCTGG